>NW_007578248.1:245695-255286 GCF_000690725.1 Stegastes partitus
AAAAAAAAAAATCTCTCTCATTATTCTGGCCTTTAGCAAATAGAAATAATGTTGGTAATCTGGTAATCTGTTGGTAAACTGCCCTAAAACAGGAAACGTTTAGTCTGATTTAATGTCAGACAGTGAGAAAAAAAAGTTTTATGTCTTTTTATACAGTGTATGTAAACTTCTGATTTCAACTGTACATTCTAATAACACAATAAACATCTGTGTAGATTTAACCAGTAACTACCGGTATGTGCTGGTACACAGTGAGGACCAGAGACTACACCTAAACGCTGCAGTAATTACTCTGTAAATGCTTCAGAAAGCTCAGTCGTTGCTCAACTTCTTGACCTTTGCCAGCAGTTCAACCTGTCCAGGACCTTCATCCCACCGCTCTGCACAGCCGAAACGTGTCTCCATCAACTTTGTACAACTTTTATGCCGAGAGCCCGATAAAGAGAGGCCCTAAAAGGCTGCTCATAGATGCTGTTGTGGCCGTCGGATAAGGATAATAAGTAACTCGCGTCCTTGTGTGTAACCTTGGCTGGATAAAAGATTTAGTGCTTCCTGTTTCTACTTGTTTTAAAAAGCTCATTTTGTTGCCTGTTTGTTTGAAGCTGTCTGCAGATGCTGAATTAAGGTTTTAATTAAAGTTACCAAAGAAACTGAATGCAACATGAGCACTGTTCTGAGTGCATTTCTCTAGAAACATGAATACACATTAAAAAATTACTGCAACTTAAAATGAAAATAAACCCCATATATATTCAAACCATGAACAACAAAATAAAGATACATATTTTAACTAAACTACACAAGTTGGTCAATAAACACATGCTGGACACTTTATTAGGTACACTGATGCAATCCAGTGCAACAGCTCCGACATTATTTCTACTTTTATGAAGCTTCTACATATTCCTATTTTGCTGACGTTGTCATAAAGGTGATAATTCTACTTTTTATTCATTATTGAGGTCACGCTGTGTGGCTAAAGTGCATTATATTTGAAGGTGTTTCTAATATTTTGTC
The DNA here is from genome assembly GCF_000690725.1 of Stegastes partitus. Taxonomy (NCBI): domain Eukaryota; kingdom Metazoa; phylum Chordata; class Actinopteri; family Pomacentridae; genus Stegastes; species Stegastes partitus. The sequence goes on from NW_007578248.1 coordinate 246,713, forward strand.
CACCACATTAACATACATGCCCAGGGCCAAATATTATCTAAAGTCTAATGCAGTCCGGTAACACCACTACCAACCACTGTGACCTCAGTCATAAACACAAAATAGAAAATATCACAGTAATGAAACTAAAAACATGAAAGCTTGCATTAGATTTTGTAGGTGTACTTAATAAACAACACCGGTCAGTTGTTGTTTTTTTTTTAATTAAACAGTCAGAGAGGATTAATTTTAAAGTTGCAGTGAAGTTATGTTGACGTCCCTCTTATGTGTGATCTGGTTAAACACATAATTATGAGACATGTTTGATGTTATGCAGACTAGTGCTGCAAAGTTCAACCTTAAAAATAAACATATAGTGAAATGAGTACCCCCCTGGCAAACATGGCTGAAAGGAAAAAGCAGGATTACTGATCATGTGCATTATATTCTATGCCTTCATTATGGGAATCTGCTCTTTTGTAAGCATTACTGTACATTTTCATACAAAGGCAGCCCTGGAAAAAGGGAGAAGGGTCCAGTTCGTTATTGTACCAACCAGTATGGAGCAAACAGAGCTGGTCCTGAATGAGCTGCTGGCAGGCGGGAGGACGAGCTGAGTCTTCATGAATGAAACCGAACCGAGGCTCTGGAAGCTCCTGAATATTCGACCGAGGTTCGTTGCCATCTTTCTGTCAGAGCTGCTTTTCTCCTGAGTCACAAAAAATGATGTAACGCTGCGCACGTTTGCTAGCTAGTCTGCTAGCGCCGTAAAAAAAAACAAAAAAACAACACGGTAGTTCTTATTTGACTTTACTTTATCGATACTACAGTAAAACCCGAGCCGCTCTGTAACATTTCTACCTCACGTTTAACTCCCGGTAGTGTTCCGTTATCTCATTGAACACCGACCCGCCCCGGTGAATCTCTCTCCGTCAATTTACCGGTGACTTTCAGGAGTCACCAGCCGCTGTCAACTTCCGGCATGCGTTACTCCTGCTTGACGTCACTCAGGTCATGTGCTGTACAACTTCAACATGATTGGCTGTGGGAGGAGAGCGACTTCCTGAAATATCCAAGTTTCCATGGCAACCAACAGTACACTTACAAAACTTTGCAACCACGTGCGAAAACGAATTTACAACCCTTATAGAATTATGAAATTATATATATATGTATAATGTCAATTAAACTAAAATTGCAGTGCTATAATAGATTATGATAAAAAATAAAATTGTAAAAAAAAAAAAAGTGTACAAATTTTGATTCTTAAATCTTGAATATATAAGCACCAGTTAAATAGCTCTGAAAAATACTACACTAAATATTTAAAATAACACACTTTGAGCCAAAATGCTTTCCAAACACAAAGCCAGAACAAAGTCATGATTGTACTTAGCAAGTTTAGATATTAGGGTTAAGACCCTACAGTGTGATTTATTGTGTGGATGTGAGTAATACAAATATTAAAGTCAAACCCCAACCACATTATATAAAATACACATTTTTTAAATGTAATGACAAAATTAAATGTTAAGTTTAATACCCTACAATATCATTACTTAAACAAATTTACTTGACTGATTTGAATATATTTTATTTTTATTTATTTGATCAAGGACCATGCTTTTTTACAAAGAAAACATCTGTTTTGCATATAGAGTTTATAGCATTAAGCTAAATTTTTAGAACTCCTGAGTTCTAATGTTAAGACCCCCTGCAATATTATATAAAAATAATAATCAGAATAATAAATAAAATATATAAAAATTCAGATTATATTAAATATTAAGATGAACACCCTACAATATTATTAATTTTGCAAATTAACTGATTTATTAGTGGTTGCTGTACAATTACTATGTGGATAGTACAAGAGCTTTTCCTGACATATAAATCAAGTGTTTTGGTTACATTAATGTTCTTTGAACGTGGTTTTAACTGCTGCACAGAGATGCATTGTCGTAACTGTGTGTAACCAACTTTTGTTTTTTAAAAACAAAACAAACAAACAACCAAGAAACTGTCAGCCTGAACGTGCAGAGCAAGTTCAACTGGCTCTCAACAACTCAAACAAAATGCGTTCAAAGCTGCTGTGTGTAAAGTGTTAAAGTAAAGGCAAATACAGCTTCTGGTAAATATCTTATTCATTAACTATTTTCTAAAAGAAACAACAAAACAACAACAAAAAAACAAGTATTAATGTAAATAAGCCTTTACCACATTTCTTAATCTGACATTTAAAATATGAATCAACAGCAGAGTGACTAAGAGCACTGATCCATGGCAAACAATGTTTGTAGTTAAAATATTTACAAAATGCTCATCACCAGTGACACAAAAGTTTTATGCAGTAATAAAATAAAAGAATAACATCACAGGAATAATATATAAATCATGTTTTAATTCTGCCTTCCAGCAGTTTTGTTACAACTTTAATGCACTCACAGATACTGTCCCTCCAGACATCAACCTGTTCATGCAGGAAGTGACTCGGTGCACTTGTTGCAGTCACACTGTCACTCCTGATCCTCGTTTCTGCACTAGGGGGAGTGAGAGGAGCATCAGCTGTTATCATTCAGTCTCTCCAACTTATCGGTTATGAGATGAACATAGTGTTTCGTACATCTGTACAGGTTTTCTTTCTTGCTCTGTAAGTTTATTGGTTGTGGCTCAGCAGCTCAACCAGTCGATCGAGTTTCTCTGAATCAGGAGACGACAGCAGAAAGCTTTTCAACCAGGCAAGACTTCATAGTTTAAAGCCAGAAACCAATGTTAGAAAGATTATATTGTCCCATTTATTCAGTATTCAAACAGTATTTTTACACTCAAACACCCAAAATAATTTATATTTCCACAAAGCCTAAAAATGTTACTCCAGTGAATGTGGAGCTCAGAGATTATTTGATGATCTTGTACTTTCCTGGTTATGACGATCTCTCAGGTTTCACTCCTGGGCAAACAAGCACAGCTACTGTAAACGCTTCAGGCATCAAGGCTCATGTATCTCATCTGAAGCTATTGCTGGTAACAAGTCTGGGTGACGACCATTTATTTGAGGATACTACAAAGTGTTTTACACAGACAAAAGGCCAAACCGGTTCTAGCACAATCACCGTACAAATCGACGTGAAAACATTTCCCCACTCCACAGACATTCTTTACCCAACCCACTTTTTAACACATATCTCATAAGAAACTAGCAGAACTAAAAGAGCATTGCTAAATATGTACTTGAATGCATCTTTTCGAAAGAGTTCACAGTCAGCGGTTCTAGTGTTGAGCTCGTTGGGGTTACGCTGCAATTCCACACAGCTTCCTGCAAAAATCAAGAACAGAAATGACAACTTTTAGTCAACGAGAAGATGTGAAAAAGCCGCCTTGGTCTTTACTAGAGGTGGACAACACTGCAATATGTAGTTTTCTGTGATATATTTATTGAAAAGTTTTCATCAGATGACTTGAAAAACTTAATTGATAAAGTATTAATTTTGTAGGGGAGTGCATCTGCATAGAAAGTAAAAGAAATATATTTAAAAAGGTTGAAAAAAAAAAAGAAACTTTTCTCATGTAGAGAAACACTGGCAAAGGTGCCCAAAATAGCATTTTTTGCCTTGCATTGCATCCAGATCTAACTTTGCATTCATCATACAGAGCTTTGGGCTGCAGACAGAGAACCAGTTTATGTTTTCTGTAACTGAAAAATGTCTATATAATTGGCCAGGGCTGCAAGATAACAGCTAAAATGATAATAATCAATATAAAGGTCACTGCTATTCGTTAATATCACAGGCAAGATATTTGCATTGCACTTTCACATTTCAATAAACAGAGCGTCACTTTCACTTCCCTGTTGTGCTATATTCCTGCTTCAGATCTGCATCCAAAAAACACTCAATATAATCCTGACATCAGTGCATCTCCTAGAGGCTGAATATGAATAAAAGTGCTCCCTAAATGCTTCACATGCAGAAGCTAGCTGTGCACAGAGCAGCCTCTAGTCCCCATCGGTTCACATTATTAGGCATGATGTGAAATTTGTGTTTCTTTTTGCAACCAAATCGTCATTTTCAGCGCTTTTCTTCTGTTTCTCACTCATTTGCTGTGCACACGTGAAGCCTGCATGTCAACAAACGTTGTGGCTTTTAAATAAAGTTGAGAAAAAACTCTTTAAATTTGAGTGAATGATCAGACAGACTTCTCTTGCAGACTAGTCATGGAAAAGGAGACTTGTATGAGCTGTTTTTGCATCAAGCATCAAAAAACATTACAGCATGATGTGTTTGAGGTAATTCGATGTAAACCTGATGCTGGAACAACATATTGTGCAGCCCTTTACTCTTCCAGCCTGTTTGTAAAGGATATGTCTGCATTGTCCTGTTAGGCCCGGAGCTGTCTGATTGATTACACCCTCTTTATCCGTCAGCAGCTGTCTGAGATGTTACCGTGCTTCCTCCTTGGTCGTGTCTGCAAAGGCACAGATGGCTTTGTCTCTGTCCAGAATCTGCTGCTTCAAACTCTGAATGTCCTGCTGAGCTTTAGTTTTAGCCGCTTCGTGTTCAGCTGAGAAAATAACGGGAAGAAACATGAAGACATGACGGCGCAAACTGAGAAGTTATGTAATTCATGTTAGAAATTTGGAGATTTTGGGCAGAAAAACAGTTTGACAGTTATTAAGGCAAAGAAACATTAATGGCAGCTGATAGTTTACTGCTTCTATCACATTTTTCATCACTGTGGGCTCATTTTCTTACTCCAATTTAAAGTCCTGCACCTCGATGGAAACTCAGAAACTCAGAAATGTCTTCTGTGCAGTATGGCACATTTTTAATGCCATACATCTTTAGGTTTTTTTGAAAGAAAAGAAAATGATAGTTGAATTTCTTTGATTCTGTAATTAAGAAAAATTGAATCAATGTGCACCACATTTTTCCAAGTCGTCAGGCGTCACCAATACTGGGGGGAAAGATGGTGACTCTACATATTACAGATGTTTTACAAGTTATATTTTTAATTAGTTTCCATATTTGTCTCCTCTCTGCTCTTTGCAAATACACAGTTCAGCCGCAAAGTCCCTGAATTTTTGTCACATGACAGTTGATTGCAACTGAGTCGCTTTGAATTTACAGGTTGCAAAAATATGGTTAGAAAATGTACTTATTTTTTGTTAATTTTTAAATTAGGATAAAGTGATTGAGGGCTGCAAGGATGCTCGGTGGTTAGCACTGTCGCCTCGCAGCTAGAAGGTCGCCAGTTTGCGTCCCAGTGAGGACACCTGGGATCTTTCTGCGTGGAGTTTGCATGTTCTCCCCGTGCAGCGTGGGTTCTCTCCGGGTTCTCCGGCTTCCTCCCACAATCCAAAAACGTGTTGAGGTTAATTGGTGATTCTAAATTGTCTGTAGGCGTGAATGTGAGTGTGCTTGGTTGTCCGTCTCTAAGTGTGGCCCTGTGATAGACTGGTGACCTGTCCAGGGTGTCCCCTGCCTTCACCCTGAGTCAGCTGGGATAGACTCCAGCCCCCCACGACCCTTGTGAGGATTAAGCGGTGTATAGATAATGGATAGATGGATGGATGAATAAAGTGACTGTGATGAAAAATCCCATTTTTAAGCTTATATTTGATCTATTTTACCAACAGAAATGCACATTGTAAGAGTAGTTGGCAGACCGTCCCAAAGTTAAAAACCCAGTGATGATTCTTGCCGTTTTTACAGTTTCATATTTGTTTTTGTAAAGACAGCATGCCTTTTAAACCTGCCTTCACTTGTAAATCAGTGACAGAAAACAAAAGGACGTCGGCATGTTGTCACATCTGGTTCCACTGGTTTGCTGTCATCCATTTTCAACCAGTCAGTTATCTCAGGAATCTACAGGAATCTCTCAGGACATCTGCAAAGAGCGGTTGATGAGCCACCCTCTGTCTTTTCTAAATTTCTTTCTCCGGTTTATCCGAAGCAAACTGACATCTCTGATATCACCTGAGTAAAAACGAAACAAAGAGCCGCCTCACCTTTGATTGCAGCCATAGATTCTTTAATGTCCGAACTCTTCTTCTTAGCCTCTTCCTGAAAAGGAAACAGAAGAAAGTACTCGTCAGTTGGAGTGGTGCACATGGAGGAAAACTGAAAGATTTTAATAGGAACGACAAAACATGTTTGAGGTGCAAGCTGGTCCTTACTAGGAAAGTTCATACAATCAACAGCAACCATACAGACACAAATGACAGATTGAAGGAAAAATCATCATAAAGTGTCATTTTAAGGTGTTGGGCGACACCCCAGCAGCTGAAATGCTTCTGAACGCTGATTCTCCAAGTCTCTGAACTCTCCTGGAGGGACAAACGCAACATCTCCCAAAGATACTCCCTTATTGTGTGTGAATTTTGTGTTTTACGTTGCAAACATACAAACGTTTCCACCATGACTGGGTGCAGAAAAGGAACAAACAAACTGGGGCGTAGAAATTCACCAGAATGCTAATGTGTGATGCAAAGACTCAGGTGTTGACATCTGGTCACTGAAGGCGATAAAATATGATTCTCATCATGTTCATCAAAACGTTCAGTGAATCCTCGTGACCAGTGGATGGAGGTCACATGGATTTCACCACAGAATGAATGTGAACACTCAGAACAACGTTTTATTGATTTGTTGTGATTTTGTTCTCTTAAGGGACAAGTGGACCAATAAATAAATAAATAAATACAACCAACAGTGGAAACCAGAAGTTTACATACACGGTATAAAAAGACATAAAACATTTTTTTTCTCACTGTCAGATTACACTTTTCCTGTTTTAGGTCAGTCAGGATCACCAACATTATTTCTATTTGCTAAATGCCAGAGTAATGAGAGAGAGAATTTTTATTACTTTCTTCAAGGTCAAAAGTTTACATCCACTAATATGCCTTCAAACTATTTGAGAAAGCCCAGATGATGATGTCGTGGCTTTGGAAGCTTTTTATGGGTTAACTGACATCTGAGTTAATTGGAGGCACACCTGTGGATGTATCTTAAGGCACACCTCAAACTTGCTGCTTCCTCTAGTGACAACATGGAAAATCTAAAGAAATCAGTCAAGATATCAGGAAGAGAATTGTGGACCTCCACCAGTCTGGTTCATCCTTGGGTACAACTTCCTGATGCCTGAAGGTTCATCTGTTCAAACAGTTATATCAACTATAACCACCATGGGAATGTCCAGCCATCATAGGCTCAGGAAGGAGACGGTTCTGTGTCCCAGAGATTAAATGTTTTGGTTGAAATGTGCATATCAACCCCAGAACAACAGCTAAAGACCTTGTGAAGATGCTGCTGAAGCTGGTCAGAGAGTCATTATCCACAGTGGAATCAGTCCTGTACCGACATGGGCTGGAAGGATGCTCAGAGAGGAAGAAGACATCACTCCAGAAGAAACATTAAAAAGCCAGATTGCAGTTTGTAAATGCACACAGGAACAAAGAGCTTCATTAGTGGAGACATGTCCTGTGGTCTGATGGAACTAAACCTGAACTGTTTGGCCTTCATGACCATCGTTACATCTGGAGGAAAAAGGGGGAAGCTTGAAGCCTGAGAACACCATCCCAACTGTGAAGCACGGGGGTGGCAGCATCCTGCTGTGGAGGTGTTCTGCTGCACTTCACAGAATAGATAGCATCATGAGGAAAGAACATGATGTGGAAATATTGAAGCAGCATCTCCAGACATCAGCAGGAAGTTAAAGCTTGGGCACTAATGGGTCTTCAGATGGACAATGACCCACAGCATAGCGCCAGATTAGTTACAGAGAAACTTCAGGACAACAAGGTCAGTGTTGTGGAGCGGCCATCACAAAGCCCTGATCTCAATCCTGGAGAAACCTGACTCAATTCCACCAGTTCTGTCAGGAGGAATGGGCCAGAACTCATCAGACTGTTGTGAGAAGCTTGTGGAAGGAAACCCAGAACGTTTGACCCAAGTCATAGAGTTTAAAGGCAACGCTACCAGATACTGAGGAGATGGATGTAAATTTCTGACTTTGAAGAAAGTAATAAAAAATTCTCTAAAACATTCTCTCTCTCATTATTCTGGCATTTAGCAAATATAAATAATGTTGGTAATCCTAACTGATCTGAAACAGGAAACGTTTACTCTGATTTAGTGTCAGATAGTGAGAATTTTTTTCTTTTTTAAAGTTGTCTGTTTATACAGTGGATGTAAACTTCTGGTTTCAACTGTACTACAATAACATTGTCTGGTTCTAAGCCCAGGATGCAGTAATGGTGCCCCTGCAAGATAAAGATAGGGAGGATTTCTACTTAAAGAGGCAAACAGTGTCATGAAAATGATGAATTCGTTAAGAACAGAGCAGGCCTAACTTCCCGCAAGAGCCACATCTTAGGCAATACTTGACATTTTTTCAGCTAATTGTCGTTTGTCACAGTGAAGCAGATTTTGAAAACTGTAGCTAGCAGAGGGGAGGAATAAAATGCAAAGAATGTGCAGCAGAAATGCAAAATGTATGTCCAAAGTCCACATTCAGTCAGTCAGAATAGTTTCTGTGAAATGTCACAAATGTAAAATATAATTAAAGAAAATCACTTAAGATGCTGCAAGGTGG
>NW_007578248.1:256286-257863 GCF_000690725.1 Stegastes partitus
GTTGGTTCGTGCGTAAAGCAGCATGTGTGTGTTGGTTCGTGCGTAAAGCGGTATGTGTGTGTTGGTTCGTGCGTAAAGCAGCATGTGTGTGTTGGCTCGTGAGGCTGACCTTCTGGTTGTTGCAGGTCCGCAGACGGTTTTCAACTTCCTGGTCGGCGTTGTCAGCTTCTGTCTTCTGCTTCTTCAGTCCTTCCATCTTAGTGTCCAGGGCAATTAGCGACTTTTTAAACTCGTGGATTTTGGCTTTCACCTCGACGATGGCTCCCTCCTTCTTCTTGACCTCCACAGAGCCCTCCGAGATGCGGGTTTTCAGGCTGCGCAGAGTCAGCTCCTGACGCACAGTCTGAACGATCATGATGACCATGACGGACGCGCTGAGGCTGACCAGAGCCACCGCCAGCTTCATGTTTTCGGAGCGGATCGAGGAGCTGCTCGGGGCCGCTGAGGATCACTGGATCATCCCCGGATGTGTCCTCTGGTTCACTGTGCCGGCGTGGCTCTACCTGCCGCCGTCTACCTGCTGAACCTGCTGGGCGTGTCGAACCACCTGTGACCTCCCTTCGCACGACACGCACTTAAACAAACACTCGCAGCTATTTGCATCCTGATCAGGTTGTTTCTCTTGAATGTCTTGTATAACTGCTGCCTGCTTTCAATCGTTTCTTCTGAAATTAATAATGTTAAGGATCGTTTTTGAAGAAGGGGCACTGTCTCACTCTCTCTCTTTCTTTCTTTTTTATTATCAGCAAATCTTTCTGTCACTCAGTCTGATCATTTCCTTATGCACCAAGACTTCCATATAAAAGTGCACTGCTAAAACAATTTTGCTAAAAAAAAAAAAAAAAAAAAAAACTCCGGAAAGAAAGAAAAATAAATCTGGCATGTTTAGAGAATAAAGACAATAATCTGTAAAATAATAATATTTTTCAGCTGATTTGAATACATTAAACAGTGTAACTTTATGCTCACACATTGTAAAAGAATGAATTACTGTTTTTTGTTTTTTTCTTCAAAAAAAGCTTTTTTAAGTGGACATTATTTACAGTTTCTTTAATAAAGTCAACATGTCATTTTTTTCTGGGGTGTCACTAGTTACTATATCATCAGGAGAATGTTTAACAGTGAAAATACCAGCAAAGATCTTTAAATTAATGATATTTTCAGCTGATTTGAAGGCAGTAAAACACTGTATATTTATGGTCAGATATTGGAAAAGAACGAGTTATGAGTTACTGAAACATTTTTCCTCATAAAATCACTTAAACTGATGAATCAATTGGTAAAATTATTAATTTGCTGCTAAATTATTAAACTGATTGATCATTGCAGCTCTAAATTACTTCATCTGTATTTTAAAAAAAACAACAAAACAAAACAAAAAAACAATAATTTATTCTTTTACAAAGACTGACCAGAAAAATACACAGTTTTACTGTATTTAAATGGGCTAAAATATAAAGATTTTACAGATATTTGCAGTCATTTTCACCATTTTTACAGTTTATGAATGTTAGAGTATGACAGTATTTTTTAAAATATTTTTGCTTATTATTTTTGGTGGCACCCTCGCTGCAAGA
>NW_007578248.1:258251-258989 GCF_000690725.1 Stegastes partitus
TGTAGCCCTGTGATAGACTGGTGACCTGTCCAGGTGAACCTGCCTTCACTCTGAATCGGCTGGGATAGACTCCAGCCCCCCATGACCCTAGTGAGGATTAAGCGGTGTATAGATAATGGATGGATGGACTTAAGATCCAGATTTGCGTCAAGATTCCAGTCATTGTGGTTGCAAGAAACCATGTTATAGAGTTTATATTTGCTGCTATGAATCCATTTTTCAATATATATATATATATATATATATATATATATATCTTTTACATGGAGCGTAGTGGAAATACAAAGCATTAATGGTAAAAAGAAGACACAATCAGAGAATTTAGACTTATTTTCCTTAATAATCACTTAAACTGATCAATCAATGATCAGAACAGTTGAATTCTGTTGACAACCAACCAACCAACCAACCAACCAGCACTTCCGCTTCCTGCTGTCATAGAGGAGGAAAGAAACCAGCAAATATTTACATTTAAGAAGCTGCAATCACAAAATGTTAACTTTACTTCCTCATAAATTCACTCAAATTAACAAATCAATTGCCAAAATAGTTAGTGAGCAATTTAATAGTTGAAAAATAATCAACTAATTGGAATTTGTATTTTACTGTATTGATTTATTCACCTTTACAAGCCTTCTAATAATCGATATGAGACATGAATAAACCATATTGATCGACCCCTGATTAAGACTGGCTGTGCGTAAAGCTGCATGTGTGTGTTGGTTCGTGCGTAAAGCG
>NW_007578248.1:261654-267767 GCF_000690725.1 Stegastes partitus
ATGTTGACTCTAAAAAGAACCAACACAAACATTTGTATGTACATTTGTATTTAAATCAGCTGAAAATATGATCATTTACCAATATTTGAAGTTATCTTCATCGTTGTACAGCTTTTGAACATTCCAATATTTCTAAAGTATTTTTCTTGCACTCTTGTGGCCAAATTTTTCTCTCTCTCTCTCTCTATTTTTTTTTACGTTGACATTTTTACAGCGTAGCAGAATGTGATCAAGGTGCCCAGGTAGCTGGTAAACAGGGACAACCTGTCCTGCTGCAGCCGGCATCCAGGAAAAGGGCGTGTCCTCCAGCCAGGACAGCGCAGGTGAGTCAGGCTGCTGGTTTCTGATTGGCCCGCATACACAGGTGTCACCGGGGTGTCGCCTGTGTACGCACAGCAGCTCTGCCTTCAGCCTGAGGGCTCTGAATCCCGCATGAACGCCAAAGAAAGCGCACTGTAGGCGCAAATATCCGGCACCAAGACGCACAGCTGCGGGTCAGGATGAAGGTGCAGATCGTGCTGCCGCTCACCATTGTCTTGTCCGTCGCCCTGATGGGGGTCATCAGCGTGCTGAGGAAGGAGCTGCTGAAGGAGGAAAAACGCAGCAGGTTCCAGGGGGTCAAGCTCCGGGTGTCCGGCGACGTGCTGTCAGAGTTCCTGAACGACCGGGCGGAGGTAGAGAATCAGCTGAGGAGGGCCGAGGGCGACCTGGAGACGCTGGAGAAGGCACTGGCCGCTGCGAAGAGCAATACGGAGAAGAACAAGCCGAAAGCGGACGCCTGCGAGGGAGAGCAGGTGAACGGAAACCTGGGGCTGCTTTTGATTAGTCGATTGGTCGTTTGGTCTATGAAATGTCAGAAAAAAGATAGTGGAAATGTCAGAAAATGATGAAAAACGTGAACCCAAAGTCCAAGATGACAAATGTCTTGCAAATATATTCAGTTTATTGTCACAGAGGAGGAGAAAAACAGAAAATATTCACATTAAAGAAGCTGCAGTCACAGAATTTAGACTTTAATTTAAAATAATAATAATAATAATAATAACAATAAGGACTCTCAGGGATTAATCAGTGAATAGCTGTAGTGGTGAGAAAAGTAAAGATGCAGACTGAAAGAATACAACCAACAATATTATTTGTTATTCTGTTGATATGTGTATATATGTATGTATTTTATTATCAGTAGATTAGTTGTTCGGTCTATAAAATGTCAGAAAATTCAGAAAAATGTTGCCAAAGTCCAAGATGACAAATGTCCTGTGATGATATTCAGTTTGTTGTAACCGAGGAGGAGATAAACTAGAAAATATCCACAATAAAGAAGCTGCAATCACAGAACTTAGACTTTTATTCTTTTTAAAAATGATTCACAAGAATTGATCGATGAATAGTTGAAGACTAATCGATTAATCGCTCGGTCGCTGCAGCTGCAGTGGTGAGAAAATTAAAGATGCAGGACAGAAGAATGCGACTGTTGTGTTCGGCTTACTTCAGCTCACAGTAGAGCTGCTGCTGCTGTGACTTTGGTCTGTAGTGATCATGTTGGGCTGCAGTTGGAGAGACTGACAACTTTTTAATCAGGTATCGAAACAGTTTGATGACTAATCGATTAATCAAGTTATCTTTTAAGCTCTAATTTAATCGAGAACATTGTGTCTTTTAGTGCTGCATTTCTTTTCACTGTCTGTACAGTCGATTGATTGATTCGTTGTTCGATCTATAAAATAGTAAAAATGTCCATCTGTGTTCCCCAAAGTCCAAGATGTCAAAATTCTGCTTTAGTCCAAACACAAAAATATTCACTTTACTGTCATAGAGCAGGAAAGAAACCAGAAAAAGCTGAAAACAAAACATTTATTTAACTTTTTTCTTTAAACAAAATGGTCCAAACCAACGAACCATTGATCCAACTAGCTGACGACTAATTTAAAATATGAATCGATTAGTTGTTGCAGCTTGAGAAAAGAAAGACAGAGAGACGATCAGACGTGATGTCAGATTTAGGTCAAACAGAGACGTGCAGTAGATTCATCAGCCGACAGTAGAGCGAGTGAAAGTGGAGCTTGACCTTAAGTTGTTAAGTGAGTCTTTAATGTCGATCATTAACTGGCTGCACGAGCAGAAGAGCTGCAATCTGCTGGGAGTCATAATCTGAGACAATCACAGCGAGCTGCATGTTTTCCTGCTTTACTATATTCTTTATCAACTGCTGTTTTTATTTTTATTTTTATTTTTTTTACATCAGGCTTTAGTCTTAATGGGGTCATAGGGGTCAATTGATATCACCGATTATTAGCAATCAATAAAACGGAACAGCAGCATGCATTTGAAAATGAACACAAACACCAACACAAAACTAAACTAAAAGATTTTTGCTTATCTGTATCTTCTGCCTGTTTGAATTAAACAGAGCTTCTCAACATTTATCCCTCACTGTTGATTGGCTGCTACTCGTGACAGACAACCAATCAGAGGACGGGATGAAATTAATGCACCGAATTTATCAACAATCGGTTGGAAAAAATACTGAAAATCAGATCTGAAAACCAACCGCTGAGTCATAAATTCACTCGTTTCACTCACATTAAACTACAAATGTCAGCAAATATTGTTTTAAAACAGTTTTTTCTTAAGTTCTATCAGTAAAAAACAAATGACAGACAGCATCGGTTCCCTCCTGAGCTACAGTGGCTCATAAGGAAGAACAGATCACATGTACGCCAGCATTGTGTAAGTTGCGGTTCATGGAATTGTCCTGTTCATCTTGTTTGTGCACCATCTCTTGACGAGGTTTCTGTTGAAAATGAGAACCGGTTCTCGATCAACTTACCCGGTAAAATGCATGAAGATGTTAATAAATGGGGAGCAAGAGGTCAGAAACGTCTCTGTGGTTTATTTATAGCGGATTGGAGTTTGCATATTTATCCTGTTCCGTCTGTGCAAAGCTGCTCTTGTGGCTTCACGGTGGATTAAGAGGATTTCTCAGTGTAGCTGTAAGGAGAGCCTAAAAAGAGCAGTTGTTCTCAAACTGGGAGTCCCAAGATAATTTCAGGGGGTCAACAGATCATTGTAAAACAAACAAATGAATAAATAAAGCCTACATTTATCAAATAAATTCGTATTAGGGCTGTCAAAATTCAAAGTGTATGCTTCTTCCTACTCCTTTTTTGAACTTGTTAATATTCTAATTTGATAATGTGATGTTATTATTCTTTTTTAATGCTCTTTCTAAAATTATTTTCTTTTGTTTTTATATTTTTTCCCCCTTTCATTTGTTCGAAATAAATTAAATTCATTCATTCATTCACGTGTTAATTTAAAGAGACAAATCTGTGGAATGATGAACACATTAATTTTAATGCATTATTGCATCAACACCAAGATTATTACTCATGATATGTTAAAAATTCTAACTGGGGAGTCACCAACACAAGCTTCTGTTATCTTGGGGGTCGTTTATCTAATCTTTCTTTCTCTCGCAGAAATCTGAGACGGATCAAGTGGCGGCAACAGAGACAGAACTGAATAATCTGAAAGGTAAGAGATGCTTCACGGACCTCCAACCTGGTCGTGGGTTTGATATTCTAGAGATATTTTATTAAGCACGTGCCGTCTCATTTTGACACCTTCAACTGAACGCTTGCAGCTGAGTTGGAGAAGGAGAGCAACAGCTGGAAAACGGAAGAAGCGGCGCTGCAGCAGCAACATCAAGAACGGAGCCAGGTGTGCAACTTCCTGAAAGAAGAAACGGACATAACGAGGTACATTTAAAGCTTTTACAGGACTTTAAATCTGCAGAACATCCAGACTGCAGCAACTGTGTTCCTGTACAAACTGAGCTTCATATTTGCTGCTAGATTACATTCCTTGTGACTAATCAGCATATGTTTCTCTTTAGCCAACAAATAATATATTCGATGGGGTTAAATTCATCACCTTGGCAACCCAGAAAATTGAGGAAACGCTTCAAACATCTTCTGAAAGGTTACTATCGTAGTTTAATCGTAGCAACTGGGCTTGTTTGAGTTCTTTGAAGACATTCCACCTCTCATCCATCAGTTCTGACTGACGAGTTGGGAGTTCTAGATATCCTTAAGGAGCCATGAACACTTTGAGGATATCAGTATCTGGAACTCCCAACTAATCAGTTAGAACTGACTCTTGGATGAGAGGTGGAACGTCTTCAAGAAACTCAAGCAAGTCCAGTTGCTACGATTAATCTACCAGAATAACCGTGACCTGGATGACTGAGAATCTTCCCAGACATCTTATAAAAGGGTCGTATTTGAGCCCAAACCGTGCTCTCTTTTTAAATCCCACCAAACAGTGAGTGATAATTAAACTAAAGGCTGGTTTGTCACTGATTGTGAGTACACCAGGGTCTCGGTGATGCAAGTTTCATCGTTTTCTTGCAGACGTTTCCAAAATTTGTGGCGAATATGCTCCAAGAGCCGTAGTGTGCAGGCGCAGAATACGTAGATACGAGCTGCTGTGCATGAGAGAGCATCAACTACACATCTGTGGGTGTCTGCGCAGGAGTATGATCTAGGATTTAAGGCCAGCTGAAGCCCCCTGCATCCATGTGTTGGCATTTATCCTCCACCAAAGTCTTGATCTGATGCATGTGTGCAACCCAGAATCTGATTGTCTACTCGTGCAACAAATAGTGCTTAAAAAGAGACTGTACGAGGAGATTATATTGGAATAATTCATTAATAAAAGACTTGAAGCAGTCACTGTGGAAAGCTCTAAAATCTCGTGCTACACGAGAGTCGTGCTACATCCGCCCACCGTGCTGGACACACCTCAGGACTAGTCTCCAATCTGTAACCAGCTATTGTATCCTGTAAGAACAATGCCTAGTGGCATCTTGAGACATCCACCTCAGCACTATTTGTTTTTTATTCCTGTTTTTCTGCATTCCATAAGCGCAGCGATGTGGCGGAGCAATACAGATCTATTGCAGTATGATTAGAACCACACAGTTGAAACCAGAAGTTTACACACACGGTGTAAAAAGACGCATCACAAAGCCCTGATCTCAATCCTGGAGACCATTAGTGGAGCAAGGCAACCAGCAAACCGGACTCGGTTCCACCAGTTCTGTCAGGAGGAATGGGCCAGAATTCATCAAACTATTGTGAGAAGCTTGTGGAAGGAAACCCAGAACGTTTGACCGAAGTCATAGAGTTTAAAGGCAACGCTACCAGATGCTGAGGAGATGGATGGAAACGTCTGACTTTGAAGAAAGTAACAAAAAAAATTCTCTCTCTCATTATTTGGCATTTAGCAAATAGAAATAATGTTGGTGATCCTAACCGACCTAAAACAGGAAAAAATGTAGTCTGATTTAATATCAGACAGTGAGAAAATAAAGGTTTTATGTCTTTTTATATGGTGTATGTAAACTTCTGGTTTCAACTGTACTACAATAATATTGGCTGCTTCTAAGCCCAGGACGCAGTGATGGTGCCCCTGCAAAATAAAGATAGGGAGGATTTATACCTAAAGAGGCAAACAGTTCTGTCAGGAGGAATGGGCCAGAATTCATCAAACTGTTGTGAGAAGCTTGTGGAAGAAAACCCAAAACATTTGACCCAAGTCATACAGGTTTAAGGCAGCGCTACAAAATACTAAGGACATGGATGTAAACTTCTGACTTTGAAGAAAGTACTATAAAAAGTCTCTTTAAAAATTCTTGCTCTCATTATTGTGGCATTTAACAAATAGAAATAGTTTTGGTAGTCCTACCTGACCTAAAACAGGAAACGTTTAGTCTGATTTAATGTCACATAGTGAGAAAATAAAAGTTTTATGTCCGTACAGTTTGCTTTCGAAGTTAGAATCAATCATGCAGAAACCCTACTTTTTCCTTCATGTTTTTAACCTCCTTATTTGGACTTTATGGCTCTTTGGAACTGAAATCTTTCCTACTAGGTGATAGTCTTACCTTCTGGTGAGAACTTTTGTTTCTTTTAAGACAAAATTTCTCTCAAAATACAAATCAGATGCAGTTTACTTGTGTAGTAGCATCATTTTTGGGAGGCAGTGTATCTGTGCACTCACGACATTCTCCTTTTTGTTCAATTTCTTTTAAAGAGGTATTTGTGGTA
>NW_007578248.1:267957-280378 GCF_000690725.1 Stegastes partitus
GAAGCTCCTAAACCAGAAGAACCAAAGGCAGAAGCTCCTAAATAGGAAGAACCAAAGGCAGAAGCTCCTAAGTGAAGATGATGAACTTTCACATCTGTTAAAGAAACTGAAATCTGTGAAAGTTTTTGCTTTAGCAAAACCTGATTTCAGCTTGTTGGTTTATGGGATTCTTGAGTGTGTTTAACTGGATGTGAGTATCCTGAGGGCTACAAAAGAAGAGTCAGGGAGGTTTGTTGAGAGTTTTCAGGTGGTGCTTTACCCTGCCAAACCACCATTTTAACTGTGATGCCGATGGCGAGTTTGGGATTCAAACCGACTCCCTTTCAGCAGCTATTGTCCTGACGGTTGCAGATGCAGGTTGAGGTTTTCATCTGCGGCTGTACGTTATCAATGTCGCTAAATGAAGTTTTGAAGAGCAACTTGCTAATGCACAAAATGCACAAATATGTTTTTATGTTTGGTCCTGACTTGCACAGAGAATACTCAATCAACAACATTGATTTCGCTTTGATTTGTCCAAAAACCAGTAGTTTCCTTCATTATGGGACAATGTCTGGCCTAAAAGTTAAGCATCCTGTATCACGTTTAGAGTTTCAGAGCTCTGAATGGACACGCTGTGGAATGAGATAAATATGTTTGCATTCCTCTCTTGCATGATTTGCAGCAGCAGCACTTTTTTACTTTAACCAATTTTTACAATTTTGTGTGGAAAAAGACTCAAACATTGCATCAAATATCCTCTTAACCCGATTAAGAAAACCTTGCTAACACAGAGCGTTGATAATCATCTTTGATTGGGATTTTAAGTGTTGTTGAGCCGGCGACAGAGAAAACTTACTCAAACTTGCTTTATAGTATTGAGAAATCTTGCTCTGCATATCTCATATTGCTTGATGGATCAGTAATCGGTGACTGATTAATGGATGCAAACACTCCCTTAACTGTTGACCTTTAAATTATTTTCATAGTCTCCTGTGACCTGTTTACCTACTAGACCGGAACAGGTCCAGTCCCATCTGAATAACTCTTTAACTCTTTCTTCACCACTGCAGAGACGTTTTCACTGCCGCCAGTGTTTGCGTTTCTGTCAGCTGAAACCAGGAAGTGTCAGAAACCTGCAACCGTGTCCAAGTTTGTTTGAGAGCTTCTGTTACTATTTCCTTGCCAGACTGAGAATGTGTCTGTCATTTAATTCCTTTTTGCCAAAAGGAGCTTTTCAAGTGTCAGGTCATGTGTCCACAGTTCAGCTGCAGATATCCACAGTTTAATCCTGACTAGTTTTAACTCTAGTTCAAGATCTCTTTAATCCTCCTCAGTTCAACATATCTGCATTGCCCTTTTATAGATTCTTAAGTTTGAACCAGTCAGAATGATGTTGTAAAATCTCAAACTGCAAGTCGGTCCGGATGAATGTAATTACAGATATCTTGAATTAGAGTTTTGACTCAATGCGGATATCTGTAGTTGTGTCAGAAGCTACTGCTAGCAAGCTCTGGTGAATTTGGAAGTTTCCTCTTAACAAAGCTCCGGTTCTCCACAAAAATCCTCCTGGTGAGCTCTTTCTGATCCACCACAGCATCCGCTATCACCTCTGCCGGACCGACATCCAACGAGAAGCCTCGTATGAGCAGCATCATCACGTCATACTGACATTAAAGGTCGCTGTAATTCAGTTTGGGCTACGATAACAGCAGCAGGTATCACAAACTGACACTGTTTATGGTAAAACTCTGCTAAAAAATGGCTAAAAGCTAGCATATCTGGGTTTTACAAAACTGTGATAATGAGATCATGTGACGTTTACTCGCACAAACACAAGAACACGATGCCTCGTGATGCTCCAGTCCACGTAAACACACTCAACTGGTTTCTAATGCACTTAAGGTTGACGGTCTATTTCGATGTGTTATTTATTTTTGTGCAGAAGATTTGGGCGTTTCGGTGTTGGTCGTGTGCTGTTGTTTTTTTAAATGTTGGTGTAAAATGCTTTTGTAATAAACTGACCGTGTTTTGCTCGCACAGTCGACGTGAGACATGTTGGATGTTACTGACTAAACAGGAGTCCTAGTCATTATTGTCATTATTTGAGTCAGTTACTCAGCAGCAGTGTTTGCCTGCTGCGGTTCGGCTGATTTATGTCACCAGCTGATGGCCGGCTTTGTTTTAAAAGAGGGGTTGTGTGTTTGCACAATGTGGTCAATAAAAAAAATAAAACTAGTTATGAATGACATTTTAATATGTTTCATGAAGTTATTTGTGTCACGTGCAGCTCTTCATTTTATCCAGTGGTAGAAGAAGCATCCTTTATTTACATGCACATAGAAAAACCACAATACAAAATATATTTAATTACAAATTCAGATTATTCTTTTAACTTTTTATGAATTAATGTATAAACTAGAGGTTGATCAATTCAATATTGGGCATTTTTCCAAATATAAAGGCCTTGAATCCATTATTAAGTCATGTTGTATGACACATACAATTGAGGAAGTAGTATTGCAAATAATACCGATGTCATTGAGTCAGGTTTTACGTCTGTTCTTTCTGCATAAGGGGGAGGACTTGTACAGTTTAAAATGCATCACGATGGCATGTTGTAATATTAGAATAATTCAGGTGTGAACATCTGAACCAGGAAGACATTCCGAAGAACAATGATGCAGAAAGTTCCACAGGATTGGTTACTTAGATGAGTTATGTTTTAAACTCCAAAAGTCTGATATCCATTTTTTTAAGACTGTCATTGAAAAAGGAAAGAAAAGGAAAAAAATCATCATAAAATGCAGATTTTAAATTGTATATTACTGTTTTTTTTTTTGTTGACTTAAATATAGCAAATATATATATATATAATTTTATGGTCAAACGTCATAAAAGAACAAATTATCTGGAAAAAAAATATAGAATTTTGATGTGGACATTATTTTTTTTTTTTTTTTTAAGTTTTGACCAAAAATATAAAACATCCAAAAATAATATATCTTCAATGTAAAGAAATAAAAGAACAAAACAACTGAGACAGTAACAGTAAAATATGTTAAAAAGAGCAAAGTAAAATGTACAACAGCAAAATAAAATAACCACAATAAACCGGTTAGGAGACGGTCTTATGATGAGAGACGGTTTTTAGTTTTAGGAAGAAAAAAAACAAATGTAAGTCGACAGTTTTGAGGTGAAAATGTTCAGACAAAGTGTTGACTGGTTATTTCGCTTGTGATGCATCGTCTAGTAAATAGAAAACACTATATGGACACGTTAACGAGGTAACATCAGCTGAAAGCATCTTTAAAATACAGTAAAATTCCTACAGCAGTTTAAATCAGGAAAGAGAAGCAGCTCTGCATTATGGATACGACCTGCACCTCAGGCTTTCATTCCCTGCAATAGTTTGTGATGTACGCTGTCCTTTTCATATAACATGTGAACAGAGAACTTATCAGCAGCAATCTAAGGTCCCTGAACAGCTTCATGAACTATGTAGTGAGATTGTTATCTCAGCTGCTGCTGACTACGCCCACAAAAAAAATGTAAAAACTCGATTCTGCAAACCGGTTAAATCTATTTAAAGGTCACTGTCACATTTCTACCATTGTGTCATTCCTATTCATAACACTGGCAGCCTACAGAATGACATTAAATGAATAAACGCCTCCCTAAGCCGCAGTCATTATGTCAGATTAATGATTGGAGATTTTGTTGCAGGTTCATCAAGGACATTATCAGAAACGTCTGGAAGGGCTGCCTAAAAAAAAACCAAAAGCAAAATGCAACCAAACTGGAATCTTGCCCTGAATGTTATCGGAGTGATCGGCTCACAGAGTACACAGCTGACAGGGAGTGGGGCTGGTTGTGAAATACCAGCTCACCTGCATCCTGGTTGATCAGGTAATGATTAATGCATACAAACACCAGCCGAGGCCACAGACAATGTCTTCCCTTTGACAAGTTATGGTTGGAGGGCTATTTTTGGTTTCAGATTTGACTACATGTAAATAAAAAAAAAAGCAGAAAATGCAAATTACTATGAAAATAAGGCAACATGGCAGCAGACAAACCTCCAGTGTTTCTTTTGTTTTTTTGTTTTTTTTTCTGCAGCCCTTTGCTCTTTTAGGCCTTTCTTCTTCTTCTTCTTTTGTTAGATAACTCGTCCACCTCCGAGATTAAATAATCGCTTTAACCTCGTGTGCCTCCCTCTTCTCTCTCAGTGACCCTGCCTCTGGGTCTGCGAGGGAGGAACTGACCAATCCCAGCGGCCAAAGCCTCGCTCTGTCACTCCCTGTAAATTCACTTTTGTTATCCTGGCCGAGCTCCGGTTGGGCAGTTTGTGACTCCGGCTCACAACAGGGCTCCGTTGTGTCCGTTGTGGGTCTGGAATCACACGTTCCAGAGAATGAAGAAGACATTTTATTCACAAAAACATTAATTTAAAGAACAACGCTCTGCAAAGCATTACTTGGATAACAATCAGCATGTTTTCATCCATTAAGAACATTTTTAATAAAACATCTTAACGTGTCTGTAAGTATCTACATGATTACATGTGATGATATTATTATTTAGACAGCAAAGTGAAAAAGAGAATCGATGTGGTTCATGAATTTTAATATTTTGATGCTGTTTATGTTGACATTTGCGTTCTCTTTTGACAGTTTACAATTTCATTTCTGCTTTTATCCAAAGCGACGTACATCTGAGAGCAGATACGACACAAGCCAGGATCTAGTCAGAACCAACAACCTGGATAAGTGCCATAGAACAAGTGTGATAAGGTGTTGGTGCCAATAGCAGGCTGCATGGGAGGTAATTTTCAGTCTATCAAGTGCAAAGGTGTTGAGTGAAGAGTCATAAGTAAAATAGAGTGTTTAAACATATCCCTGGGGTTAGTTGTACCAAACCTCTAAATCTAACCTAGCCATTTACCAAGTGCTCGATGCATTAAGAGGAAAGCTGCCACTAACAGGCGTGTCTGGTCGGTGATTTGACTACTGAGGCTACTTAGTTGGGTTACCTATTAGAAGAAGTGGGGTAGACGTCTGGATTAAGGCAGTTTGAAGCTAGGCGAGTTTCCCCGACACCAGCTTAAGCAGTTCTATAGAATCTTATTAGGTCATGGGCCAGGAGGTGCTCAGAACTTAGCCCTAGTAACGGAGAGCTGGACCAGTAGCCCTGCACGGGGTAGTACCGGTGCAGAATAACAGTCTTTAGTCTTTTCTTAAAGACTGAGAAGGAATCAGCAGATTGAACAGAGTTTGGTAACTGGTTCCACCACCGCAGAACCACAGAGGACAAGAGTCCAGCTATGGACCTCGGCCCTGCTGTGGTGGTTGGATCAGGAGGTTTTAGTGAGCAGAGGGAATGTCGACCTGAATGAGAGAGTTCAGGCAGGAGGGAGCTGTTCTCAGAGTCAGAATCAGGGTTTTGAATGTGATGCAGGCAGCAACAGTGAAGTGATCTGAACAGCGGGGTGACATGTGCTGTTTTTGGCTGGTTGAAAACCAGACGTGCTGCTGGTTCTGGATCATCTGCAGAGGTTTGACCGGGGATGCGGGGAGGCCAGTGAGGAACTGTAGTAGTCCCTGTGTGATGTTATGGGAGCTTGTACCAGGAGTTGTGCTGCATGTTCAGACAGAAAAGATCTTCCTGATGTTGTCCAGGACAAACCGACACGACCGAGCAGCAGAACAGAGCAACAGAGGCCACATGTGGTACTGTGTTGTAGTTTTGTGTTTTTATTTGTAAACTGTGGTATCCCCTGAAAACAAACAACAACAAAAAGAAAACAGCAACAAAACAAAAAGCAAAAGACAAAAACAAAAAAAGAAAAGAGCAATGCAAAACAAAACAAAACACAACAAGAACCAAATAGAAACAACAACACAACAAACACAAAAAGAAAATTAACAACAACAAAACAAAAAAGATAAAGACAAAACAAAAACAAGACAAGTAAAAGAGCAAGAACAGTGCAACACAAAACAAAACACAAAAAGAACCAAATAGAAACAACAACAACACAGGCACAAAAAGAAAACAACAACAACAAAACAAAAAAGACAGATAAAGACAAAACAAAAACAACAAACCCAAAACAAAAACAGCTCAAAACCAAACACAACAAGAAAAAAACAAACAGAAAAAGAAAACAACAACAGCAAAACAAAAAAGATAAAGATAAAACAAACACAAAAAGAAAACAACAACAAAACAAAAAAAAGACAAAGATAAAGACAAAAAAAAACAAGACAAGTAAAAGAACAAGAACAATGCAAAACAAAACAAAAATAGCACAAAACAAAACAAAAATAACACAAAACAAAACACAACAAGCACAAACACAAACAAAGCAAAAACAACACTAAAAACAGAAACAAATACAAACATCCACCCTTACCCCTTCGACAATCCTGTCCTCTTTGTAGGGCATTAACAACAATCTAATTAACTAATTTGAAAGGAAACAGAAAATAAATAAATAAATAAACAAAACTGTACCAAACAAAGCTGTATTTATTTATTTTCATGATGTTGTCTGTGCCTGCAGTCGTCGGTGAGTCCTGATCACAGAAAAGGTTTCAGAGTCGTGTTTCCATCTTCACTTGCTCTTTATATCTCCTGGATTCACCCACATGTAGAAATAAGCGAGCCAAATATACGTTCTGTCTTCGGTTTGCATCCATGTAGGCAGCAAAATGTCAAAATGCATCGATTCATCGGACTGAAATGTGCTCTAAATAGACTAGTTTTTAGATTAGCAGACACTCAAGACAACTTTGGCTTTTTTTTCTCCACAGATTTTTGCATTTGAACCTTTAGAGCAACAACAACTGGTTTGGACTCAAGTAGATGAGGATGATTTTTGCCATTTTGTGTTTTTAAGGAGGCTGAAAATATAAATATAAGCAATGTTTCGTCATTAAATGGATTTTGTTAATCCGCGTGCAGTTTCCTTTTCGAATCATTTTGCTCCACATTGCGCTGCCGTCTCTCCCAGCGCTGCCCTCCATCTGCTGCAGATTAAAACTCTCCCCCCAGGCTCACAATTAGGCAATCAGAGGGCTATCATTCCGCCCCAGTAGGCCCACA
This sequence comes from Stegastes partitus, assembly GCF_000690725.1. Taxonomy (NCBI): domain Eukaryota; kingdom Metazoa; phylum Chordata; class Actinopteri; family Pomacentridae; genus Stegastes; species Stegastes partitus. The sequence goes on from NW_007578248.1 coordinate 275,044, forward strand.
AGGTCAGCGGCGGACCAGGAGAGGATACAGAGACGGATGAGACAAAAGCTCACAATGTGGAATGTGCGGTTTGCCGTGCATGTGCAGAAATGTAAAAAAAAATAATAATACAGCATGCACCTGTGGTAAAAATAACACGCTGATGACGTCGTTTGGTGCCCGTGAATGGAAACAGTTACGTAATGTTTCTGAAACTGACGAGAACTGGATTCCTCTGCTGATCTGACACTGTTTTCTGGACACAAAATGCATTTTTGCTCTCACAAATGTGCAAATATGTGTCTAATTAACTGACTCACACTGAGGTGAAAGTGTAGCAAAGCACCAGATCTGTCGGATGATGTGATTCCAGCACATGTCAGAGTCCCACACCCTGGCAGCAGCATCAACAGGGACAGCCAGAGGTCACCATGACTTTGGAGTTTGTCCATATTCTGCCCTGATGCTGTAAATCTGACGGATTGGTTCAATCTTACAGCGCAAACCAAGTCATTTCAAACACAGCAACTTTATATGACAGTTTTACCTTATTCAGGACTTTTGGACCCCATTTGGTTTAAATGACAGGTTATTTTGGGGGGGGGAATTATTATTATTTTTAAATATAAAATGAGGGACATTTGTCATGCATTTGGAACCAAAAATACATCAACTTATCAGAACATTTATTTAACATCGTATAAAAGTCTGTCATGAATACCAACAAATATTTTGCACGTATTCTTTCTTGGGGTCCAGTGGACCCTGACAGACCTTCTATGTACAGCAACATGAAAGTCCTGAACAGGGTTAAAGTCCATTCAACAGATTCCATCACAAAAAAATGAACAAATCTACGCTTGAAAACTATTTGCACCTGAGTTTTTGGTTGAACTGCAGGCAGTGTACATAAACAGAGACAGCAAGAGCGACCAAAAGGAGAAAAAAAATCTATAAAATAAATGCGGCATGGCTCAGAAACAGTGAACAGAGGAGCACGATGTTGGAGGATACATGCAGCATGGTGTTAAAAAAAAACAACCAAAAACGCCAAATTTGTAGATGCTACAAAAATGTGAATAAAATAAAAAGAAATATCTCTTGTATGTAAAGTCAATTGAAAACACAAGAGCAACTTTTTACCAGCGCTGATTCCATCCATCCATCCATTATCTATACACCGCTTAATTGGAGTCTATCCCAGCTGACTCAGGGTGAAGGCAGGGGACACCCTGGACAGGTCACCAGTCTATCACAGGGCTACACTTAGAGACAGACAACCAAGCACACTCACATTCACACCTACGGACAATTTAGAATCACCAATTAACCTCAACATGTTTTTGGACTGTGTGGGAGGAAGCCAGAGAACCCGGAGAGAACCCACACTGCACGGGGAGAACATGCAAACTCTGAAAGATCCCGGGTGTCCTCACTGGGACTCGAGCCGGCGATCTTCTAGCTGCGAGGTGACAGTGCTAACCACTGAACCACCTTGCAGCCCCAGCGTTGATTCATTCAACAGATATCCAGCATCCATTATTTTTTACAGTTCCACATATGAATTATTTTGATCTTGCACTTGCTTTTTTTTAGACGTCGCACCAATTATGAATACAAAAAAAACCAAAACAAAGATGTAGCAATAATTTAAGAACACAACAAAACAACACGTAAAACAAGTAAAACTGTGAACCAAAACAAACACTTTGCTGGTTGTAAGTAAATTCTAATTGATTTCAACGTGGAGAATTTGTCCAGCGTGTCTCTAAAAGACTCATAGATAATAATACATTCATTTTGTATATTGCACTTTGTAAGAGACTCAAAGACGCTCATATACAGTTGTACTGCTGAGACATGTCAGTTCTCTTAACAGTCTTATTGTGAAGGACATTAGTTTGAACCTCCGTCTGTTTCTGGGAGTTTTCTGCTCCTGTTACATTTTTCCTCACACATTTCACAGCCTGCAGCTTCACGTTGATCTCACACCAACAGCATCGACAAGTTCAGAGACAACCAGTAAAAGACACGACTTTAATCTGACGTTAGAACCTGGAAACCTTTTTTTTCTGTCACGTTTTGACTCACTGTGGGCTCATTTTTCACTGCAACATAAAGTCCTGCACCTCTATGGAAACAGAACAACCACGACTAGAAGGAGAGAGAACTCAGAAACATCTTGTGAGCAGAATGACGCAGATCCAGCAATCATAAAAAATGAGAAAACAGAAGTTCAAGTTTTTTTTGTCATGATTTGTTTTACAAAAATAAAAAATTTAAAAAATAAAATAAAAAAGAGGGGAAAAAAAGAATAAACATGTGCTGCATTTTCCAAGAGACCACAGGTGTTACCAGCACTAAAACCAAAGACTCTACCTGCTATAGATATTTTATTTGCAAAAACAGATTACTCCATTTTTGTATATTTTCAGAAACTTCAGATAATATCAGTTAAACTGAAATTGAGTAGATCTGACATGACAAAAACAGAGCGTAACTTAAGTTTGATGATATTGTTTCAGGTATACGATGGAAAAGGGAGTTTTCTGAAGGTTTGTGTCGATGGAGTTTTCTGTTTTTGCAACTGAACTCCTCATTTTTAAACATTTTGCTAAACACAGCCTGCAGTTCAGTCCAATTTGCCCCAAAAAGCTTGAGAATTTTCCCCATGTCGTTATTAACCACAGCTGAGTCACTAAAAGCTTCACTGTTGTAACAAGAAACACAGAATTATTTGCTTTTTACAGAATCTTTTAAGTACAAATGGTTCATTTTTGTCATTTTTTAAAAAAAAGGCACAGTTCAGTTTGTTGTCATTAAAAACATGAAGGAACCAAATCCGTTATCCAGGTCCGTGAGCGTACAGAATAAATCACATTATGCAGGATGACAGACAAACCTATCATCCATCAATAAATAGTTAAATAACCTAAAAACCTATAATAAATACAACACACAGTTTACAATAATAATAATAATAATAATAATAATAATAATAAAGTGACTTTCGAAGAATTATCACGACTTTAAGCTTAAATTTTGTTGATTTTTTAAAATGAAACCACACATTGCACCTGATACATTCTAATACTGGGGGAAAGTTAAAAATATGGTGATTTTTCTGTTTTTGCAGCTTCTGGATCTGATAAATTGTATAATTTTGGCGATTTAAAAAAAAAACATATAACAGGCCTCTTAATGTCACTGGCAGGGTTTGGGTTTCAGAGAAAGTACACAACATGTAAACACAGTTCTGTTTGCTATTATCTGCAGCACAATTCTTCCTTTTAATTAAAAATGGAAGAAGCAGCATTAACTAAACAGCCCTTATTGTAACTACCACTGGCTCATATCCCTCAGAAGATGTCTTTTTTGACATATTCTACATGGACCGTCAGAAGCGGGAGACAACAAGTGACCGTCATGTTTCACCTCCCTACAGGCGACAACTGAAAGTCATTGGACTCGGTGTGTGTGTTTGGACTCACAGCGGGATGAACATCACATGTATTGATCAGGCTAATGCGGGGAGGAAAGGCTGCAGGCCACGGCAGCTGATCAATAGCCCTCTAATTACTGACAGAGTGAACGCAGGGGTCCCGTCCCCCCGACACTGTATATAAACGCAACGCCGGTGAGGAAGGAGCTCACAGAACTTCACACATGTTCAACAGTTTTCTGCTTTTTAAACTTCACACAGCTTCAGAACTGAACAAGAGTTAAGCGTCAGGACGTCGTGACTCGAGAACCTGTGAGTATCTTTATTTATGTGTGTTTGCAGAGTCTTCTTCTGCTTTTGTAAACGTCATATTTCCTGCAGCTACTAGAGACACTGAATCTCAAATGCCAAACACATGTCTGACTCTAAGACCTCGTGCCGTTCCCCTTTTGTGCCGTACAGGTTGTTCAGGTCTTTGTTAGGTCTGTACATTCAATCTTAAACAATGTGTCTGTCACTCCCTGATTCTTTTTTCTTTCATGTGTCTCTTCTGCAACAGGCTTTTCCAGTCGACTCTTGTTGGCCAGAGGCTGTGTGATATGTTTGATATTCGGTTGTTCTTGTTCTTTATCATGTCAACTAAATATCAGACATATTCCTACAGAGTCTGGCACTGACTTCTGACCTCTGAGGCAGAACAAAAAGCAAAGGCCCGCGAGCTCACATGTTCAGGTAAACTGAGGTTTTGGATGATATTTGTGACAATTAATATGTAATTTCTGGAAAAACTAAGTGTGCAGATGCATCATGTGTGAGTATAGTGACAGAAAAAAAGCTAAATATTATTCATTATTGACATTTTCTTTTCATTTTTTAAACAAAAGCTCTTTTATTCCCTTGAACACACACACACCCTTCCAGGTAAAACAGCTCCGTGTTTGTTTTTTATGGGAAGTAAACATGCAGGAACATCCTGCTGCACCTGCAAACAGGCGTAGTCGCTGACAGCTTTGTGACAGGATCAACCGCAAAATGGTTATGTGATTACACGTCAGATAGAAGTCAGAGCTGCACTTTGTTCTGCTGCTCTTAAGGAGACGTTTTTTCCTTTTAATTTTCATTAAAAAATGTACAAATAATGACTTTCGTTCATGCAAATAAAGTCCGATGGTGTGTTAACATCGTCCTGAGTGCTTCATTACTGTCTCTGCACGCCTGATTCACTTCTTACTGCATCAGCTCCACTGCATGCTTCAGTTATTATTATTAGTAAGATTGAATTAACTGAGCTTTCATGCACTGTAAATTTATTTGTTTATTTTTTTTAACACATTTTTTCTAATTTATTTCACAGATTTTATTTCAGAACTTTTGGACTAAAAATAAAATGAAAAAAATTATAGACATGGACTGTGAATTTACACGTCGGTGATGAAATAACATTTCAAACCTGCAACAGTGAATAACGATAAATTTATTTATTTATGTATTTATTTTAAAGTTTTTTTTTACGTAAAAGGACAAGCAAATTTGTTTTTCTTTTTTATTTTACAGATATTTTTTGGGGGGGATTTTAAAAAATGAAAATATGAATAAAATTACAAATATTTGCTTTTAATTTAATAGTTAAAATAGTTTAATTCAAGTTTAAAACAGTCAATATGTTTTTAAAAAAATGATACAATTGTTAAAAATTAACAGAAAATGTGTACTGCTTCTACAGTGCTACACAGCTTTGTTTATTGAATAAATGATATCTTATAAATAATTACAAAAGTTTTCATGACAAAAATGGAAGGAGTGGGTTATATCTGTCAAAATAAGGTTTTATAAAATAAATGTTTTGTCATGATATGATATGATATGATATGATATGATATGATATGATATGATATGATATTATATTATATTATA
>NW_007578248.1:281130-288952 GCF_000690725.1 Stegastes partitus
AAAAAAATAAATGCACATGATCTCATGCAAAATGAAGGCTCGAAAATGTATTTTATTTATTGAAAAAATTACTATTATTTTTTAAATTAATTTTATTTTTTTTTACAACCTAGCACTTTGCCTGATAATATTACCTGAAAATATCTATGGACTCATTTCAGGCTAAATTTGATCTTATTTTATGTGTGTTTCTATCAGCTAATGCCAGACAATAAAAAGAAGGATGACCCTGCATTACAATAATGTAGTAACGTTTGCCTAATCTTTATTTAGTCTTTATATTTTAAACATGATCTTGTGTAAAATTAAGGCCAGAAAATGTGTTTTAAGTATTTGAAATAACCGATTAAGAGATGTATGTGTTTCATTGACCTTTGACCTCTGGGAATATTACAGGTTTTGCATTTGTTTTTAAAACTGTTATCATTAATATTATTATTTTTACAGTGCAGTTATCTTCCAAGGGCATTTCTTTTATTACATAATAGTCCATTTTCAAGAAAATCAGACCTAGCGTGGGAGCACTGATGTGAAGACTAATATGCTTTTTAATCAGATGAGCTGCAGCGTCACAGAGCGACATTTCCACTGACTGTTCCTGTGATGATGATTCCAGGTCACTGAAGCGTTGCCTTGATCTGCCCATGTTGCAAAAAACATATTCTGACAACAATTAGGAAGCGAGTCGGCGTGCACAGAGGCCATCGGGGGTAAAAGATGAAAAAATATGTGGAGAAAAACACAGAGGACAGTGTAGAGGTGCAGCACTAGAGGGCATCTGGTTGTAAAAGCCTTCGTGTATCTCTGTTCATCTGATCTGTAGACACATTTAGGGACAGAATTCTGGTTTGATTTTATTCCTCTGAACCCCAAAACCCACCATGGCTTTCAAAGGCATGTTGTCTGCAAAATCGCATCATTTATCCGATCAAAAAAACTAAAAAGAAAACAAAAAACGGAAAGAATTGACTGATTTTCAGCTTTAAAACAGACAGATGTGTGTAAAATTGTGACGTTTCATTAAAATCACTCCATTCAAAAAATCACCCAAATAAAAGCAATTGCCCCAATCAGCTCTTGTAAAAATACAAAAAAATCTGTGCTCCTCAACGCAACTGAGACGATATCTTTCATTGAGCTACGACCAACAATCATGTGGCAAAAATTCAAAGAGTTTTCAGGTGAACTGCAGGCAGTGTTTCCACAGAGCAGAGAGGAGACGACGACAGAGACTGAGAGGAGAATAAATCAAACCGGATCAATAAAATAAATGCAGCATGGTTTAAAAACACTAAACAGAGAAGCAAGTTGTTGGACAATACATGTAGCATGGTGGAACATCTTTGTAGAGATGAACCCAGTTTGTGGAGGTTGTGAAAGTGTTAATAGTTAAATATCTATATTATGAATGGTAAATGGTCTGCACTTATATAGTACTTTTCTACCTTAGCAAAGCGCTTTACAATGTGTTTCTCATTCACACATTCATACACCAATGGCGACAGAGCTGCCATGCAAGGTGCTGTCTGCCATTGGGGCAAACTCCAGGTTCAGTGTCTTGCCCAAGGGCACTTCGACTGTGGAGGGGAGGAGGATCGAACCACCAACCTTACGATCAGAGGACAACCCGCTCTACTACCTGAGCCACAGCAGAGTTAGTTGTGGAGTTCCACAGGGCTCTGTGTCAGGACCTATATTGTTTACCTTGTACATGCTCCCTTTAGGCAATATTATCAGGAAGCACTGCATAAATTTCCACTGTTATGCAGACGACACACAGCTATATTTATCTATGAAACCAAATGAAATCAATCAGTTGGTCAGACTCCAGGCATGTCTGAAGGACATAAAGGCCTGGATGACCTGTAATTTCCTTCATTTAAATTCAGACAAAACTGAGGTTGTTGTATTTGGCTCTAAACACCTCAGAAACCCAATATCAAACCAGATAGCTACTCCAGATGGCATCGCCTTGGCCTCCAGTTCTACTGCATTTATATTATGAAGAGCCACCATTTTTCTACACCTGTAAATTTTACATAAACAAATAATTAAAGAACTTCAGCTTTCATTTTTTGTATTTTTTAAATGCTATGTGTGTGTGTGTATATATATATATACCTTTTCTATCCTGCACAGAAGACATTTCTGAGTTCTCTCTCCTTCTTCTGGTTGTTGTGTTTCCATAGAGCTGCAGGACTTTATGTTGCAGAGAAAAGTGACTCAGAATCTGTTTGAAGTTCAAAGGGTTAAATCTGTTAATCACTACTTTAAATCAAAAGTCGTGTCCTCAACCAGTCGTCTCTGACCCTGTTGCCGCTGCAGCTGTGAGATCAGATGAGAGCCGACTGAGGTTAACGTGATGCTGCAGGCTGTGAAATCTGCTCAGAGGCGACAAACTGTGATTGTGTGCATGTGTTTGCATACATGCATTTAGGTGCACGTTATCACAGGACTCAGGCTGGTTTATCCAAACAAGTCGCAACACAAAGAAGAAAACCACTTAAACACAGAACAAGCTGACACTGTCAACAAGAAATCGTAAAAAACAAACAGCTGCCAAACAAAAAAACCTAAAATATGCAAAAACAGCCTATTTACAGACATTTTCGTATATTTTGCATGGAACCAGTGCTGCAGATTTGTTTGTCTTATTTAAAACTTTCAATATGGCAAGTGACCCAAAAAAAAAAAGATTTATACAGAAATACTACACTGAAACTCCTTCAGCAAAGAGTTAACACACACTTAAGCTGGTCTTTACAATTAAAAGTAGACACTACTGTTGATTCCAAAATGCTTTCCCCCCCCTTACTTATTCCATGAAAATGTACAATATCAACCAGCTAATCCGAAAAGAACTATTCTGAAAAGCCCCATGCATATAAATTCTAATATAATATTGTACATTTCTGAAAAAAACAATTAGGAATAAATTGATTTATTGGCATAACTGTTGGGTCGGTAATTTGCAGATATTGCTGTAATTTTACAGGAATATTCAATGAAAATTGTATGTATTTTTAAAACACAATAAAACAGCAATACAATTTTAAAAAAGACAGAATTTACAAATCTAATGTAAAACAAAATTTCAAAAAAAAAATATCTGTAACTGTAACAAATCATGTTGACATATTATTTGCGCAAAAATTATTTTACTGAATATTCTATACAGATTTAATGTATTTTTTAAATACACTAAAACCGCAATTTTTTTTTTTTTAAAAAGACAGAATTTAAAAATCTAATGTACAAAATCATTTAAATCTATCTCTAAATTTTAATCATTTAAAATAGGTAAGTGTAACAAATCATTTTGAAATATTATTCACTGAAAAATAATTTCACAGAATTTTCTATGACTCAAGAAACCTAAAAACTTTTGCCATATAACACACGTTTAATAAAACAGTCAGACTTGACTTGACTGAATCATTTAGCACCATAATCAGACTCATGTGATTAATTTAAACTGAATCAAGCAATTGAAATCCATCACTGAATTAGAAATCTTTACCAGAAAGACGTTTATCTGAAGCATCTTCCTGATCTGTGTTTGGAAAACTATACAATACCGATAAGAGCACAACCGTGGCCTTTTCCAGCCCGTTTTGGGGCCGGTGGGGTGCAAAGGTTCATGTTTAAACTGCTGCAGACATTCAGCTCCTGCTGCTGGACAATAGGCCACCGGCTGCTCCACCAGCGGACGCCGGCTGCAGCCTGATCTGCTGATCGGGTCAAATGGCAGCTCTGAGACAAATGTTATCTGAAGGAGTCACACTGTATACTCTGGGGCTCCATCTGAGCTGCAGCACAACAGGGATGACGAACATCGCAGTAATAATGTGTGTATTTGTGCGTGCAGATGCTAATTAATGAGACTGTGTGTGTGTTTGGGGGGAGTTTGGAGGACGAATGGCATCCAAGACAGTAAAAAACGTGCTGCTGCAGTATAAATATCTGCAGGGAGAAAGTGCATCAGTTGAGGAGAGGGAACCAAGCAGGAAGGAATATAACCCCAACAGGAAGGTGGATGAGAGGAAGACGAGCAGAGCCGAGAGATAATTCAGCAGCACAACATTTGAACACGTAGGGCTGGAAACTCACAAACAGGTGAGACGAGAAGCCTGACTTCTGTCATCTTAAAGACAAACTTTTGCTTTTTTCTTTTTTAACCTTTGCAATGTTCTTGTTTGAATCCACAGAAATGGCAGCAGGAGCTCTGTTGGCTTTCCTCTTGTTCCTGAGTGTCAGTGTTCCATGTCTGTCTGTTTATAACAGCGGAGAATGCTTCTTCAACACCAAAGGTACAGAGTGTGTGTCAGAAAACACACCGTTTAATATCAGTTTATACGTGCACACGTCCACATGTAGAAGTAAAGAAGTAAGAACATCTTCTCTGAGGCACTTGAAGTGATGTTTTTAAAGACAGAATATTGTACTTTTTGCTATATCACATAGTTTTATTTAGATATTAGTGGTATTATTATTATGCAAATTCAAATTTAACATCCAAAAACATACAATATGTTCATCAATGGAACAAACCAACAAACATTATATAGATTTTTTTTCTCCCACACAAACCTGCTGCAACATTTAAATGCTGTTCGTACATGAAGTTTTATGAATCTGTATTTCTTAGGTACAATTATGTCAAAAAAGTAAAAGAAACCACTCTGCATTATTAGTAGTTTTGCTTTAAAAATCTAAACATATCTTGCTGTAATGTACTGTTTGAAAATATTAATTTTAAACAATTTTTCCTTCTTTTTTTTTAATTGATTTTTTTTCAGTATTTTTTAAAAAAGTATACAGAAATACTTTTTTTTTTACAAAATAGTGTAAAATTGCACATCTAATGTAAATGACAATAAGAATACTTAAGATGTAATATTTACATTTATTTATTACATATTTTGAAACAAAATGTCAAATTTATATATTATATTTATTTATTCTTTTTATTTAATAAATAAAACTGTTAAATTCTGTAAATATAATTCTAAAATTATGTACAATTGTTGAATGAGAAATATATTTATAATCACAGAAGGTTTCACACCAAAAAAATCAATACACTTGTTTTCATAACTTTATAACATCCAGCGTTCTGTCAAACTATAGCTGTCATTATTATTTATATATTATGTCATTTATCACTTTGATCTTTATTTATTAAAGGTAATGTCGTTGTTTTTACACACATAAACATTCTTCATTAAACATTGAAAAGCCCCAAAAACCACACATGATCTCTTGTAAAATAAAGACTAGAAAATGCATTTTAATAATTAAAAAATATCTTGTTTTTATGAAATGTGTTTCTATGAAAATGTTTGATTTTTTTTGGTGTTCCAGCTGCTGGAATATTGCATTATTTTTGCTGTTGTTGTTGCTTTTTTGCTCTTTACGGTTCATCTATTAACTCAAGTAAAGCTTTGAATCTAATGTAAAGGATTTAAGCTCAGTCAGCAGATATGTCTTCACAGTTATTTGTATTTCCAGGGAGCTGTGAGTACATGGGGCAGCTGTACGGCATTGGAGAGAGCTGGATCACCTCCGACTGCTACCAGTGCGTCTGCATGGAGCCTTTTGGAGTCGGATGCTGCGACTAGTGAGTGTCTTTTCCCACGTTTCAGCATATTTGTACGTAGAATTCACACTCCAACGTAACTCTGATCGCCCCTCCAGTGCATCGAAGCCTGTGGACTATCCAGACTGGTGCGAAATCATCCGGAAACCCGACTCCTGCACCAGCGTCGCCGTGATGAGGGTCAATCACAAGCTGCCCTGCCTCTGGGGACAAGGACGCCTCCGAACAGGGCAGCAGCCGTGGAGATCTGACAATGACCCTTTATTTTGAGCCATTCATGCAAAAACAAGAGACAGCAATAGATTATACATCATGTTTGTTTTTGATTTCATGAATAAAAGTTTGTATTTCATCATGAGAGACTAATTTTGCAGAATCTTGCAACAAAATCTGCAAAATAACTTCATATCTGTCCATATTTATAGGTTTTAATTTTTAGCATTTTGCTGTTGATGTCTGTTGTTGTTGTTGTCAGTTTAAATCTCTGATATGTTTCTGTTCATGTTTATCTAAAAAATAATATGATTTCTGACCTTGCTAAATGTAATACTTGTACGTATCCTGAATAAACTCTGACTCTGTGATTATTTGTCACTGTTCTGACTGGGAGTGTTTGAATATGGCACTCTGCCTGGAATGCTTCACTACCTGTTACACCAGCATTGTCTGTCTGAGGAGAATCCACGACGAGGTGTGATGCTGGCAAAAGTGGTGTCCTGGGATGTCGACTGTGTGCACATATCTTGATATTGAATAACAAACATAAAGCTCACAGTGTCTGTACCATGACAACAATGTAAAACAACAGGAATTTAAAAAGCCTTATACAGATATAAGGAAGATAACAAATGTAACAGTAAGCTGCTCATCCTGATGAACAGATAGAAATCTATGTCTGTTCTCTGTAGAGAATGAGGGGAAAAAAAAGGGCTAGTGCAACAATCAGAAAATCCAAATCCAAGATGTGACTTAAAATAATTTTAATTTACTATAAATAATTAGATTCAAGATTCAAGATTCAAGATAAGCTTTATTTATCACGTACACATTTATATACGGTACAATGTGCAGTGAAATGTATTTTGTATCCAGTTTCAATTAAAAAATAAATAAAAATAATAAGTGTTCAAGAAGTATAGATACTTTATGTATGTGTACATGTGTACATACACATAAATAATCAAATAAATAAAGCAAATTAGACATCCATCTTCGAGTTCATGGAATAAGACAGCATGCTATAACCACTAGATGGCTCTGCACGGTGCAAAAAAAAAAAATAAAGAAAAATATTATAAGGCCACATGCATCAGGACAACCTCCATCATGAGTCTACAATATTATTTATAAGCTAGATTAACCTGATTAGTCTAAATGTTGTGGTTAAAAACCCTGCAATAATATATATCGTGGAATTAGGATATTATTTATTATGTAAATTTATCGGACTCATTTCATTATGAAGATTAAATGCTACAAGACTCGTAAAAGAACCAACTTTTATTTTGAAAAAGAGACGCGTCGCATGAGTGTGACGTCACGAAGAGGCGCGCCGAGTCCAGCTTGTTGATATTCGTGTGTAAATGGTTTATATATCGTAAAATGTTATCAAATTTCTGACCTGCGCTTGGTTTTAATCGATTAAAAGGAAACAAGACGGCAGTAAAAATGTGGATTCTGACCCCGCTGCAGCCTGAAGGTAACTTCCGCTAAAGCTGCTAGTTAACGCGTTGGTAAAGTTAGCTGCTAGTTAAAACCACTGAAACCACATTAATAGTCTGAGTTTGGTGCAAAGGTACGCTGAAGATGCGGTGATTTTTAACAGAAGCTGCGTGTTTGTGATGAATTTAGGCAGCGTGTCGCGTACATATACTGTTTATATAGTCTGTGTGTTGCTAGCTACAAGTTAAGGAGAGATTAATGTTTTAGTTTTATGCTAAACTTATTTTAGCATAAAGTTGAAATGACAAGTAGCACAATTAAAAACACGCACTGCAGTGTTCCATGCACACATCCAGCTACCGTGTGAGGCCCTGCTGATGCAAATTTTAAGTTTCATTTCTTTGCCAGGGAGGGGCTTAAGTCAGAAATCCAACCTGACAGTAATTTACATAACAAAAGAACCTTATACAGAAGATTAGCAGACAGGAAACAGTCTCATGTGGGAATAATATCAGTGTCATTTGCAATATTAGTTTTCTCAGTGGTGCAAACAAAAATAAT
>NW_007578248.1:292044-356102 GCF_000690725.1 Stegastes partitus
GCTGTTTCTCTGTGTGATGACACTCAGACACAGGAGGTGGCGCTGTTGCACCAACGCTGCACAACAAAAACTGAACAAACCACTAAGCAGTGTTCACGTAGAAGTCAAACACTGCTCAGCTGTATTCCTGTGATTTGTTATCTCCACTAATAAATATAACTAATGTCATTTGAAAGCTGCACAGCCTTTTCTGAGTCATACACATGTAGAATAAAACATATATACGTGTTATTTGTGCAAAAGGTTCAGGTTAATATGTATAAAACAAATAAAGACTGAAACAGGGACTTAAATTAAGCATACCTCACTCTATTATCACAATGCCCAATTTAATTTCTTTATTGTTTGCCTTTTTTGATGTGATGCCAACCTGTTGTTCTCTCCATTTGTATGATGACAGTATTTATCAAGCGCTTCAGGCTTTGCAAAGTGTTCTGACAGACGAAGCAAAAACACAGAAGGTAGAATACCAACAGGCAGCTAAACATTAACGACAGTTGAATTGATTTTTTGGGGTCTTGGGTTACAATTCCATTTTGTGTTTTCTTTTGCAAGGAGGCTTTTCTCATTACCACATAAATAATTAAAAAGAAAGCTGTACGCTCGATTGATTTCTTGTTTTTGCTTTTAGAGCCTGATTCTAAAAGACACCTCCAAGTACGGCACGTTCGTCAACGGCGAGCGTCTCACGGCACCGGTGAACATCAAGTCTGGAGACGAAGTTACGTTTGGGGTTTTTCACAGCAAATTCAGGTTCGTAGCAGAAAACACAACCTGGTTAGTTTTGTTTATGTTGCATTTTTATTCAGTATAACACAGTTGTAATGCCAAAAAAACTAAAAAGGCAAAAACCAGAGTAGAATTTCTTTAATTATGTGTTTAAAAGATTCAAAATGTGAAAAATGAACACAGATGATACAAAATACTGGAAAAATAAGGGATTCCACGTGCTACAGATGGGCTGTTTGACTGCACATATTTACATTTTTACACACTCACTCCTCTGTACGTTAACTCTAGAAAGATAGTTTGACAATTTTTGATATTACATTGATCAAGTAATTTTTTTCCTCTCAGTCTCTGGCAGAGTTTTAAATGAGGCATGTCGAATAAAAATGGATTTTGATGAAATATCACAATATTAGGCTTAGATTTGATTGTTTTTTCTTGATTAAGAAGCACAATTTGCTCCAGTACTATCGAAACTATTGAACTAGTACTATTTGTGGCACAAATAAATGGTGTAATTTTTGGAGCTTTTTGTTTTTTTTTTTGCAGAAAATATACCTTTGAGGGTTCATCTACAATATTTTTTGCAGTATTTGAAAAGAAGAGATTAAATGAAACAATTAAAATGCAAAAATATTATGTTAATTAGTAAATAAGAATTGTTTTTTGGAATTTGATTCACAAATATTAAATTGCTTACACTTATTATTTTCTTTTCATTGTGGCTGGTTGGATTTGAATCCCTTGTGACTTCTCAGTTCTGCTGAGGTGTGCAGACTTTTAGTTTTTTACCGGCTCTAGTTCATGTAAATGGTTTATTATAGGGGGTGTTGTTTGATTAGACGTGTGGAATTAAATGATTTAAATGGAATATCATGTTTTTAACCTTATTTTTGCTTCTATTTTTGACAGAGGTGTTAAAATCAGTTAAAAATCTGATGATTTTCTGCATTTTCTGATGAAATTTCGTTAAATTTTCAATTCACTTCAAATCTACCGACCCAAACAGTTATCAGAAATGATGTACAGTTAACAGAAATCCCTTCTACTTGTAAATCGTACGTGTTTTTGTGTGTCTGACTGTGTGTTCTTTGCCTCAGTGTGGCTCATCAGAAGCCCATGGTGTGCTCGTCATGTCTGGACAACGAAGGCAAGACGTCGCTCTCTCAGGCTCTGCAGGCTTTGGGTGGCAGCCTGGTCAACACCTGGACGGAGGACTGCACACACCTGGTCATGCCTTCTATTAAAGTCACCATCAAGGTCAGAGCCGGACTCTTTGTCCTTTAATGTTCGTGCGACGTGATCGTGCGTCCTAATCGAGTGTCGATCCGCTTTCTGTTTTCCCCAATCAGACGATTTCGGCTCTGCTGTGCTGTCGTCCTATCGTGAAGCCAGAGTTCTTCTCAGAGCTCAACAACGCCGTGCAGCAAAAGTTGCCGCCTCCTAAAGCTGAAAGGTACAAAACGCTCCATCGTCATGTCCATTGTGGCGTTCTATGTGCTTAAAAACAGCATCTAATGTCACAGAAGACATTAACCACCATCCCCACACAGGAGCTCCATCACCAAGTTGACTTTTGAGGTTTTGGAGGCAGCACAGTGGCGGATAGCTCCTCTGTTGGCTGGTTACAGTCGTGTGGCAGCTTCTGACTGATTAATAATCCCAACATGTATTTTATTTAGTGTTGTTTATCCAGTATGGTGGAGCTCTGTCAGCCCTGAAAGCTGGTTGAAGTGATAAAAAATCTACGTGAACATGTAGTTTTCCAGCTGATAAAACACAGACACTGGTTAAAGATGTAAAGTAACTAAGTACATTTACTCAACTACTCCAGTTAAGCACAGTTTTTGTTTACCATTTCCATTTTCTGCTACTTTATACTTCTACTAACCCACAGTTCAGAGACAAATATTGCACTTGTTGCTCCACTACCTTTGTCTGATGGCTTTTTGTTTCTTCAGATTGTTAATATAAAATATAAAAACAAACTATGATGTGTTCTATTAGAAAATCCTGTTATTATCACCAACTGTTCCGCCTTTGAAGCCTCAGATTTGTAGGGCGAGCGAGTTGTGTTCCCGCCGAGCAGCAACGCTCCCTCGTGAGGACGGTTTTCCACTTACTGATGCTTCGGTTTGGATTTGAATCACGTGCAGGTGTCCTGTTTTAACGAACACAGGTTTTGAGTTTAATTAAATGCCACATTGACACCGTGTCACACAGAACCAAACACACGTCTATGTTTATACTGCTCGTCATTTCCCTTCATGTATTCGTGTCTTTGGCTTACAATCCGAGTGCTAGTTCTCATGCGGTTGGTGCGCTCGTACGACAATAAAGAACCTTGAATCCTCGTCTCCTCTTATTGTTTTTTTTTAGTTTCACCCCCGAGATCGACGAGCCCAGCTTAAACAAAGAGGACGTGAACCTCGGCGTGATTCCGCTTCGGAAACGGCTCTTTACCGGAAAGACCTTCGTTTTCCTCAGCGCCAAGCAGGTTTGTTGACATAATCCTAGAGTTTCTTTCACACTTGACATTAAATTTGCAGGGAAAAGTCATAAAATAGCGAGTTTGCAGGTGACAGCTGCAGCGTAAGAAGTCAATAGATGAAGTGAGATGTTGTTGTAGGTGATATAGCAGTCAATGTCCTGCTTCTTTTTCGGTCAGCTTTTAAAAACATGATGTTAAGTCACATGATCTCTGGAGCTTCTTGTTTACCGGCTGCATATCAGTTGCCAGGCAGTCGGCAGCCTGACATCCTCTGGGATCCTCTCTGCTTCCAGAGCTGCAGCCGCTGATCATTTTCACCTCCAAAGAACCTGTGAATTATTGTTGTATGATTATTTTTTTAACCATAAAATGTCAAAAAAATAACGACAAATTAGCCAAAAGTGTCCCTTCAGTGTTTATTTACAGCTTCGTCAGCCAGCAGGAAAATAAATAAAATCACTTTTAGTTTGATGACAGGAGAACAGATATGACAGAAATGATTAAATGTCAGTTTTTGTCAGTTAATTAATTCAAGCGACCTTTCGCTGTGTGGCGTCACTTCACGGCTGAATCCCACAGCTATGAATCATACATGGAAAAAACCCACCGGATGAGTTCATGGAGGGCTTGTTCACTTTATGAAGCGTCATTGAACTCAAATTAGACGTTTTGTTCACCCTTATTGACACAAACGGTCTTATCTGTCCAGCTCTCGTGTGTTTCTGTCGCCGTCATGACATGTGGCGGTGAGATAAGATAGTGAAAATATTTAGGAAATACAAAAACAGGAAAATAAATACACCAGGATATACATAAGTACTAATTATAGAAATAAATGTATGAAAGATCAACAACAGGAGGAGTTTCCATTCCTGCTTCCAAAGTCAGCTCAGGTGTAAATAATCATGTTTCTCTGCGTTTTCCCAGCTGGAGGTTGCACAACATTAAAGTATTACATTCCCTCCAGCAAATCCTTTATAAAACCTTAAATATTTATAGATCAATTAGAGGTTTGAGCCTTCAGTTTAACCCTCTGAACTTTGTGGGTGTTTTTTTTTTTTTCATTTTTCCTCACTGTGGCCTCATTTTTTTAAAACTTTAATATAAAGTCCTGCATCTCTATGGAAACAGCACAACCATGAAGAAGGAGAGAAATGTCTTCTCTGCAGCATCACACAGTTATAATGCCATAAATCATAAAAAAAAAGGAAGTTGAATTTCTTTAAACGTGACAAAACCTGAACAAGCCTGCAGCATTTTGCACATGTTGGTCCGACAGGTGGAGAACATAGTGTCTCCACGTGCTCTATTTATATGTTTTTTCACTCTACGCTGCACATCGACTGTAGAAAGATGTTTCACCATGCTGAGTGTTTCTTCCAACAACTTCCTGTTTCTGAGCCATGCTGCATTCATTTTATTGATCCAGTAGGTTTTATTTTCCTCCCAGTCTGTCTGATTTGTTTCCGTGCTCGTCTCCTCTCTGCTGCCTGCAGTTCTTCTGAAATTTCCCAGAATTTTTGTGACGTGACTGTGGGTTGCAGCTGAGTCACTCGTAGCTTCGCGGTTGTGAGTGTGCGCATAGAATTTTTGCTTTTTTACAGAATCCGGTTGATGCAAACAGTTGAGTAATTTTTTAAATGAGACACGTAGAAAAACATGATTTAGATGAAATATTATATCATCTATCATTTGTATAGACTTGCTTTATTATGGTGGCTGTTATGTGTATTATATTCATTTTATTTGCTCGCTTTATTCTCTCTTACTTATTTATTTTATTTATTTACTTAAAAAAATGTATTATTAGACCTGTTTTTATGAATTTACTCTCAATTGTCTCTCTCTTTTTCCGCCACGTTTTCTTTTTCCCTAATTATATAAAGCATTTTTGGTGTTTTTATTATTTTATCTAGTGTTGTTTTATTGATGCACTCACTCGATTCCCTTACATTTGCTTCTCTGGTCTTTTTTCTGGGTGTTCTCTTTTTTGCCCTGTCTGTCTGTGAAGCACTTTCTAAAGTAGCTGTATAAAAATGTCACTGTGAGTAGTTTTGGGTCCGTCAGAAAGGTGAAAATCTGACAAGTCTTTTTGTTTTTACAGGTTCTGGCTCTGATAAGTGGTGTCATTTTGTCTTCTTTTTTTTTTCTTTTTTTAAAAAATTAAGACAACTTGCCTTTCAAACCAGCCAGCGGGTTTTGGCGCTCAGAGGATAGATTAGCTGGGAAGTGGGCACAAAATGGGACTTTACAGTTGAAGAGGATTGTCAGAATTGCCCTCCTTCTGTGTCTGTAATACTAATTAACATGTTGGGGTTTCTTCCTGTCGTTTGCAGCTGAAGCGCCTGAGTGCGGCAGTGAAGTTCGGAGGCGGCCGAAGTCAGTTGCTGGAGGAAGGCTCGCTGCTCAGGAACCTGCTGGAGTCTCCACAGAGCTGCGTGGTCGACGTCACAACCGGAAGCTCCCAAGCTCTGCTGCCTCCTTCCAGCGCAGAGTGGGCCAACTCTGTGAGGAGCATCGTTCAAAGGTTCAAACTCCTGCTCTTCTGCAGGAAAGCACTTTAAAGTGGATGCTCACTTGTCTTGGAGTGATTTCTGAGCACTTACAAAGTCTCTCTCTGGACACAGAAAAGGCCTTCGAGTCATCACGGAGTCTGAAATCGGTCTGGCCGCCATCTACGCTTCCTGTGACATGTACTGCAACTCATCCAGCCTGATGCCAGACTCAGGTGGGTGGCAGGAGGAACTGAAGGGTATCTTTATTTTTTTTATTATTTCTTCCATATAATTTTGCTCTCTCCTCTGATTTGTTTGTGTTTCAGACTCTGCGCCTAAAGTGAACCCCAGGATCCCGAGTGCGTCGCTGTCGCAGAGCGCAACCGTGGACGAGAGTGTTTTACCTGCAGCGTCTCAGAACATCACGGCTTACGCAGCCAACACAGAGACTTCACAAAGGTACAGACAAACGCTGACACACGAATCTGTTACGCGGTAAAGTCATCGAAACGTAGAATAAACTCCTGTGTTTTCAGGGTGAAGGTGTGCGAGGTGAGCGGAGTGGCGGCAGTGGGAGAAACTCCTGAAAAGCAGCAAAACCAGAACAGCGATCGATTCCGTGGATCCAAACTGGCAGCTCAGAACACAACAACAAGTCAGTGCGTCGTGGCCGAAACGATGAGCTCATCGTTCAACACTACAGAGAACTCACAGAGGAAGAAACCTGAGTCCAGACTCACAGGTAGCTGCATAAATAAATCAGAGACACTCTGATGCATTGCCTTCTCTGCTGTGCCGACTGATACAGAAAAACAATCCAGCACCAGAGCTCTGTTTTCTTTTTAGGTTTAAAATCTGTGTGGACAAAACATGAAGGTTTACTTTGACTACGCATAATGTCTTCCTACATGTAATTGATTTTAGATAGGACAACACACCCTTTTTGGCGCTCTTTCTAACTCTTGTTATGTCCCGTCTTCTTGGTTTAGTTGCTGTCAGAGTATTTATTGCAGCGAGTAGTAGCACATATAGAACAAAAACACACAAGTTTACCTTTTCTAGTTGCGAGTTACTCATGCTTAAGTGTCCGTATTAAAAAAAATAATCTTGAACTTAATTTAATAATAGTCACAGCCTCATACAGCTGTGCATCCATCTCCACTCCCATTAGTCTGGTTTGAGTTGCTCTTGAACTTGTCTTTGCGTAAATAATAATAAACGTATTTGTGCAATTATTTGTTAGCATCAAAAGAAAGACGGGAAACGAGCTTAATTTTTTCATCCATTTTCAGACCCCTGCTTCTCGGTCGAGAAGTCCCTTCAACACTTACCCCTTCCAATGATGCAAGTGGTTACTCTGTGTACCAAAAATAATCAGGTTTTGAAATTATGGTACATTTCTGCATCGTCGCCAGTGTACGGTTACACCCCACTTTGTGTGCAAAACTAATCCTGCAAGTAAAAACACAACAATTTCATAAAGCAAAATGTTTTTTTTTCTTTAAAATAAAGGCTAATATAACAGTTTTGGATGTATTATCATATCAAATGTTGGAGCATCTGGACTGTTCTGGAAAAAAAAACACAAGATAAAGCATCCATAGCAAGTTCTTATGAAGACTGAACAACCGAGAACCCAGCTTGATCAGTTTCTTGTCCTTTACTGTGTCGCTGTTTCCTTTGTTTTCAGTTTCATTTTTCCAAAATGTCTTCTGCTTATGCTATGACAGATACTCTTCAACGTCAGTGTTTTTGCTGTTTCAGCTGCAGGTGATCCTGACGTCAGACCTCAGCCGTCCGTTCCAAAGACCAACGGTGGGACGAAGGCGTCCTTTTTTAGGCCGTCTCCTCAGAAACCTAAAACGTCTGCACAAGCTTCCCCACAGAAACAGTCGACTCTGATCAACTTCTTCCAGCCGGTCAGCAAGAAAAGGTAAACATCAACTCCTTCAGTGTTTCTGCACTTTGAACTGCAGAGCTGCATGATGTGTTGTCTCAGTATCAACATTGTGATGTGTATAATCATCACATTGCAGGAGGTGAAGTACAGTCAATTAACTCAGACACATCAGGCTACAGCTTCTGTTGCTGTGTGATTCAAGTTTCAAGTTGTAGTTTTTTAAAAATTGTATTTGAAAGAAAGAGTTTGTAGGCATGCAGGCTCCACATGTGCACAGTAAAATGAGCGAATAAACAGTAGAGAGCCTGAAAGTCAAGATTTGATCCCAGAAAAGAAACGTAGGGCTACAAATGTATTGGAGTATAAATGATTTTGACTTTTCACAGTTAAACAAATATGATCGACTGCGATATTGTAGTTTATGTGCTCTGTTTATAGATAAAGCCCATGCAGATAAAATTAATTAATTTAAACTTCAATCTGTCATTAGAATGCCTTATTTCACTCTGGTCAAACAATTTTCTTACAGCTGCCTGGCTAACTACCTGCATGTGACACGTTTAGGGGACGTCTGTACATTTTAGCCTCTAATAATACACAGATGTTCAGCTACTGAGGTGTTTTTTGTGCATATAAATTAATATTTTGTCTCTTGGAGATGCTCTGAATTCAGGTGAAGATCATTTAGGGTCTAATTTTGATGCAGATTTGTAGAATAACTGGACTGTAGCGCAGCTGGGAGGTGGCTGATCGTGATCTCCGTGTTAAAGTGATTGTGTTCATCATTTCCATCATAGTCAGTTCAAATTATTCCTATTATGAAATATTCCAGCTACAGGATGATCAGAAACAGGTTCTCTGTTTCCATTGTCTTGCAGTTGTTGTCGCCACATGAGTCATCACGCTTAATTAGTTTGACCTTTTAAATCCGCACCAGAAAAGATTTGTATGACGTCTGCAAAGCCTGATTCAAATGTCATCCAAAGCAAAAAAAATCCAAAACAATTTAAGATGTAATTGCCAGATACACTTCACTACAGAATCCCCTAATGCTTTCTATAATTATTCATTCTTTCATAATGGAGTTATTCAAGTCATCTGCTGAAAGTTCCTGTATTTTTTTTTTTATCATATTCCAGTAAACAAAATTTTGTGATTACAGTTTTTTTTCCCCAATATGGTGCAGCTCTAGTTGATCTACTGCTGTTACAACAAATACAGGAATCACTGAGGATGACAACAGTTATGTTTCATCATCCTGAAATGAGACAGCAGTGATAAAACAGAGGGCATATTAGCTGCAGGCTGAAATATTGACCTGAGTTCTAATCTTAAATAAGGTAACAAACAGCTGCTGGGTTGTCGGTAAATGTATTATTGTATACAATATGGAGAATGATAGTACAGCGTCATAATGAGGAGGAGGCCTCACCCTTCGTTACCCCACAGAAGAATAAGATCTTATTTATATCATGACAGTGAATACAAAGACTTTCCTATTGGCTTGTTGTAAGTTTAAACCTCTTCTTAGAGTTTTCACTACCATGTAAAAGTCCTGCATTCCTTAGACAGAACCTGAAGTTGAAACTGAGGCATCTCCTATGAAGGACTTGTTGCCTCAGTTATATTCCAGTAGTTGACCAAGGAGCCTCTTCAGATGGAAACTATAAACCTGACATGATGTAAAATCTTCTCACGTTACTGTAAGCTTCAGAAAATGTAGTTTCTCTTAACAGTTATTAAACATATAAACAACTGATCATGAATTTTAAAAAAATGATGGTTGAGACATATAAATGATAACCTATGAGCTTCAGATTGATTTAACTTCCATGTGGATTCTGTGTTATTTTGATATTTACCGTAAAAATGAACATGCTTTAGCCTATATTTACCCATTTCTCTGTTTCCTCAAGGCCTTTGGAGGATGACTTCCTCTCTGATGTCATGTCAGAGCCAAAGCGACCCGTCCTGGAACCACCCGCCACCTTCCAGAAACCAAACACAGCCACAGAAATCCCTTCGCTTCCACTCAGAGGTGTGTCCGAGACTCCACCCGAGTCGGAGTCCGATTTGTTCACGAGTCGGCCGGACGAACGGCAGAACAGAAAGAGGAAGGAGATGGAAGAGGAGATACAGATGGAGGAACTGGAGTCCATCATGTCTGAGGGTATGGACTGTTTCGACGAGCAGCTCTCAGACGACCAGACGCACAGTTCAGCCAAACAGAAACAAGGTTTAAGTACTGAAGAGGCTTCGAGCAAGAGACAGCGGCTCCAGCGAAAGGAGAACGAAACAACCAAACGGCAGAGTGGGCAGGTCGGCCTGGAGAAAACATCAAGTCTCCATCACAACCAGGGATCTGAACAGCATGTTGTCACTGTGAAGACGGAGCCGGTTGACCCAACAGACTACAGGACGACCACTGAAGAGTTCAGGAAACCGGCTGAAAAACCAACCGCACGTAAAAACATCAAACCGTTCGAAGACGATGACGTCGAGGTGAGGAAACGAGATTTACTGCAGACATTTAAAACCGAAATCAAAATCTCATCCAACTGTGTTTCATTATTACTGCTCAGTTTTCACCTTTTTTCTTTTCCTGTAGGATTTAGAGCTCCTCGGTGCGGATATTTCCCTGCCTACAGAAGACACTAAGACTCCTCTGAAACCGGTGAAGATCAAGCAGGAGCCCCAAGTAAGTCCTGTGAAAAAGCTCTCACTGTTTTCTAGCTCCATCTACATGCTGTGGTCTCAAGCTTTGTGTATTTGTCAGTGTCGATTATCTCAGTTTTTATGAACCTCAAAGCCCCCGACAGATAAGAAAGCTAGAGTTTATAAAGACGTGTTATTTCCAAAGAATCAGTTTGTTAAATAGAAAAAAGGTTTGATCAGCTCAGCGTTTCAGCTCAAAGGTTCAGCTTTTCCAGACATCTCAGAGCTATAGGAGTCGGTGTGTTTGTTGTGCTGTCTCGACACTTACAACCTCCCATCTGCAGCGTAAACTCGTCCTGTCTGTCACCGTTGTGCGTGATCTGCGATGTTTCCTGTCTGCGCAGCACCTAACCCCCTGAACTCCAAGCGGTTTCGGGCTTTTTATTTGCTCCTGTCACATTTTTCTTCACCGTGGGCTCATTGTGCTCTGCAACATAAAGTCCTGCACCTCAGTGGAAACAACAGGAAGAAGGAGAGAGAACTCAGACATGTCTTCTGTGCAGTACGACACAGCTAGAAATCCTTTGATTATATATTTTATAAAGGTTTTACAAAACTGGAGCCAACATGTTTTTTAGGTGCCTTAACAGGTGTTGCTAAGACTGGAAAACATTGTACATTCTATACATTTTTACAACCTCCACTAACTCTGTATTATCCACTCTGATGTTTCACCATGCTGGATGTATCTTCCACCAACCTGCTCCTCTGGATATTGTTTTTTTTAAAACCCATGCTGCATTTATTTTGTTGAGTATGAATGTTTTCTTCTCAATCTCTAGAATTTATTCACATACTTATCTCCTTGTTGCTCTATGGAAACACTGCCTGCAGTTCAGCTGAGAATTTTTCACTGCTGGTCAAAGCTGAGTCTGTCGTGGCTTCTAGCAGCTCAGAATTTTTAATTTTTCACAGAATCTGGTGCAAGTTGTTTATTTTTTTGCACAACATTTTATGAGACATGTAGAACAAAGTGATTTCAACCCTTTCAACACTAAGTAAATGTGTGTTCCTTATACACTTCAACACTGAGTAACTTTGGCTTGAAATTCAGATATGGTTTTCTTCAGTAGACTTCACATCATTGCACATCTGGTATCAATCAAAAGCAGACAAGTTGATGGTTAAATATATCTAGAAGTTTACTCTTGTCATGTACATACAGGTGAAATACATATGTGAAAAAGAAAAGGTAAACTTCATAATTAGCAGGGATATATGCAATTAATCATCAGTTCTTCTATACTGAGACATCAGCCAAAGTCTTGTAATTAGTTGTTTAGTTTTGATCGCTTATAAACGTTTCAGAAACGAGGTAGCAAAAATCCTGTTTCCTGTTGATTTTTGGGGTCAAACAACATCATTTTGCTTCATTTGCATCATTTATTTCATGACTGAATTGCTTGTTGACATACTGGGATTCCCACTGACAGCCAATCAAAATGAATGTAACAGAAAGTCACCATATACCGGAGCTGCTATACCGGGCTGAAGGGTTGAACTGGAGTCGTGATGCCAGCCCGGTACAGAGGACTATAGTGTCGAAAGGGTTGATTAAATATTAAGATTTTAAGCTTAGATTTGGTTACATTTCTCAATGGAACCACAAATCTTACATGATGCATTCAAGGACTGTTGGAAAATTGAAAATACAACGATTTATTTTTGGCACTTTTGGTGATTCATTTGCCGTTTTACAGGAGACGAAGATGGACGAAAGCCTTCCCCAGAAGCTGGTGATGGTGGAGTTCAGATCTCTCACCGTGTCGGCTCCTCCGACGACCAAACAGAAACAGACGCCGGCCAACGTCTGCGCAAAGAACTTCAAATGTTTCCGCAAGGTCAGACTGCGACGCAACAGATGCTCATTTGAAATTCAGACACGGGCGTTCTCTTCCCTGAACACCTTTGCACTTGACAGACTGCAAAAAGCAAAAAACAAAAAGAAGAAATGAATTCCTACTACCTCCTGCACTGCCTGTAGACACCTATCACATGAGAACTTGTTTTATCCAGGCTGTTTTCTAATGACCAGATCCTTGCTTGTGTTGTGATGCTTTAATTAACACTCAGCTCTTAACGTTCTATCATTTTGAACAGGAATGAGGAACTGAATTTAACTTTTTATACCCAAATCTGAGCCACTGGGCGTCTCTGAGAAGTCCGAAATGAATCAAGCAAACATTCAACCAGTAAAACTACATTTTTCTGTTCAGGAATGCAAGTAAATGACTATACTAATGAAAGAGGTTTAATAAATGTGTTAAGCACTGTATGCCAACAGAGGTAGTTTTACCACGACTACATAGAAACTAGTCATCCAGTTTGACTTTCCGCTGACACTAATTACAATTTTTGTTAAAAAATATGCCTCATTTATTGATAGGACATAAAAAGAACTTGTTTCAGGCATGATAAAACATAAAAGGCCTTGAATTGGATCTATAATGAAGCTTTTTTTTTGTTTTTGAGCTTTTTTGTGTTCTTCAAGGATTCCAGAAGTGATTAGTGAGATATTTGTTCACATTTTAAGAGAAGCTCATGTATGACCTGATAAGAAACTTGTCATAGAATACATTCAGTATTTTCAAAATCAACTGCCAACCTCAAAGCACAAGCGTTTGTCTCTTTACATTTTCTTTTCCACATGAATTTTATCAGAACCGTGTGCCGGGCGCGGACGGATTCCAACACGTCATCGGAGGATCCGACTTGCTGGTTCACAACAAGGGCAAGAACACCGATCTGGATGAATGGCTGAAGGATGCAGCTGAGGTACCGCCACCCCTCTGATTCGTTTATTGTTATTTGTTCTTGGTCTTTGAAGTTGGGTTTAAATCGAATTTTGTTCCAGGAGGAGCGTCAGAGCAGGCGGGAAGAGGCTGCGGGAGACGACCTCTTTAGGTGAGATCTTCTTTTTGTTATCGCCTCACAGCTTCCCAAACCCCCCGTTGGGTGTCTGTGTGGTCAGAACTCAGAGCAAACAGAGGCCGGGTATGTCCACCGATCACACTGATGTGCTTTTATCATTAGTAATTAGATCCTTTAGTTAATGTGGTTTTGTGTCATTTCATAGCCTTGACGTGGTTTTATACGATAGAAAGAGCTGAAATTTCAGCCACACTACGGTGTGCTTTAAGTTAACAAGCAGCTGCAGTCAAAACGTAGTAATGTGATGATAATGTCAGAAATCAGATTAGAAATACTTTATTGATCCCCTAGGGGAAGTTGCTTACTGTTACAGATGCTCCCAACCAAAAGTGTTAAAAGAAGCAGAAAAATAAAAATATAAACGTAAGTATTAATATGAAATAAAATATATCTAAACACAAAAAATAAATATACATTCTGCTCTTGTGTATGTATATACAGCAGTCTAATAATAATAATAATCTTCAGAAAATATATAGAGTCATGCAAACACGACCAACTAATTTATAGAAATAACAAAATGGAATGCAGCATTGTTTAACCAAAAACATAAAATAATAATTCTGTCACATTCTAAAGAGTAATTGTCTATTCATACCTTGATCTATGAGCTTTTTCCCACTTTTTTAAAGCAAAAGAATATTGTGGATTAACCCTCTGATTCCCAAAACCTGGTTTGAAAATCAGGTTTTCTTTTACAAAAAATGCCAAAATTACACCATTTATTAAAAAAACAATTGTTGTCTTGAGCAGATCATGTGTGTTGTGTGGTTCCATCTGGAAAATAAACCAAATCTAAGCTTAAAATCGAAATATATTTAATCAAAATCAATGTCTCATTTAAAAATTAGCCCAAAATAAGCCACTTGCCAGCAAATTCAAACTGTAGACTGTCTTTACAGAAAAGCAGAGAGGAGGCACGTATGGAAACAACCTGGAGAGTAAAACAGACTTAATGAATAAAGTAAATCCAACATGGCTCAAAACCAGTATAGAAACAGGTGAAAGACACATTCAGCGCGGTGAGACGTCTTTCTATAGTTGATGAGTTGGCTGTAAAAATGTACATAGTTAAATATCTGTAGTATGAAGGGCCATTTTCTTCCAGGGTTGGTAACTGGAGTATGTGGACACTTGGAAGATGCTGCACATGATTTTTGTAAAATAAACAATCACAATCGATTGTTATTGATGACAGTTGATATTTTCTGAGTTCTCTCTCTCCTTCTAGTCTTGGTTGTTCTTTTTCCATGGAGGTTCAGGACTTTATGCTGCAGTAAAAAAAAAAAGAAAAAACAGTGAGGAAAAAGAAAAAGCCCCGAATCTGCTCGAGGTTCAGAGGGTTTAAGAGAGAAACTATCCTCTGTCAATG
This sequence comes from Stegastes partitus, assembly GCF_000690725.1. NCBI lineage: Eukaryota > Metazoa > Chordata > Actinopteri > Pomacentridae > Stegastes > Stegastes partitus. Next base: position 306,678 of record NW_007578248.1, read on the forward strand.
TTAACGTCGTTCCTTTTTCTACCGTGTTTTATGTTCGTTTGTGGTCAGACAGTTATAAATGTCGCCTTTTTTGTGTCTTTGTGAGCAGCTCTCCGTCTGATTTAGTTCCTAGGAGACAACAAAGAGCCACAACACCTTAATGTTGGAGTGTTTTTTTTTATCTCCTGGATATTAAAATTGAATGAAACCGTTTGCACTCGTTGCACCTGTTCGCTCCGTCGCTCAATATACATCAAACAAAAACAAAAAAAACAACAACCTCCAAATAGAGATTCTGTCTGTACAGTCTTCATAATCAGGTGCAGCACAAGCAATAATTAGCAGAGAATTATGGATATGGGGCCACTGTCGCTTCGGCTCGGGCCAATCGGAGCCGGGTGATTCTTTCGTCACAGCGGTTGCCGGGGCGACAGAGGTGATGTAAGCCGGCGCTGTCGTGTTTTCTTTGACTAAGCAGAAAAGAGACAGTCTGAGATTGATTTTGTGTGTGTGTCAAGGCAGAGCTGTTTGATCACTGAGTCATGCTCAGTCAGTCATGCGTAGCCGGGGAACAGACTCTGCTGCTGAGAAAACAGTCCGCTATTTTTTTTTTTTTTTTTTTTTGGTAGGTCTAAACGGAGTTTCCAGACGTGGTTTTATAGGAAGCCCTGTTTGCTTTAAGCTGTTCAAACACCGTCCATGTTTTACAGCGCTTAATTTGGGCTGTTTTTTATTGTTTGTTCAAAATGCCTCTCAGGACATTGAGGAATGATCCATGAGGAATGTTAAAAGCCTGACTTGGATGTGTGTGTGTCTGTGTGTGCTTTTAGGTACAACCCCACCAAGCTGGCCAAAAGAAGATGAAATGCCTTCATCTTGACCTCTTCCAAAGGGGATTCATATCAAATGAAAGTATGTGTGCGTAGATAACTTCAGATGTGACTCCTGGTTTCAACATTTCAGCCTTTCAACGTTGTTTTCTGTCCTTTTTGTTCTGTGTTCTCTAATTAAGCCGCTGACAGTAAGAAATGTAACAAAAGAGGATTTTTCTCAAAGTTTTTATTCGTCAATAATAAAAAATATGGCATACAAAACATTAAAAACTCTTCAGTTGTACAAGAGAGCTTTGAAAACTCTACATGCTGAAAGCAGCTATTCTGTCTTTTTTTCTCTTTTTTTTTTTTTTTTTGAAGTTAAGACCCAAAGTGTTCCCTGGTTTTAGCAGAACCACTGTAGAAACTTGACTCGAGCGCTTTCACGTCTTAATGGATCTCTTCAGCGAGCCAACTCTTCAGGCACTTTTACCAGATCGAAAGCTGTTCAGATAAGTAGTTATCATGCCAAGCGTCTACTGGCCTCCGTGTGCAGACAGTTTCAAGCCCAGCTGCTCCTTCGTATTCGCAGAAAGTGCAGCGCGTCGGTGAGCTCAGCATGAATTGTGCATTAACAGAAGTCTGTTTTATCGTAGGATGCAGAGCGGCTTTTAATTAAGTACTCACAAGTTGAACTAAAATGTTAAGTCTACTGATCTGACACAAAATTAAAATAAACCTCGTTGTTTAAAGCAGAGAACAGGTACAGTTCAGCCCCAAACTATTCACAGCTACGCAAACTTTTGATTGAAAGTAAATTTTTCTGGTTCTTCTGGCTGGAAATGACACAAACAAGACAGTGAGACGTTGTGTTAGAGATGTTAATTTTTGTAGTTTGTTTTTGGAGATGCCACTTTTTAAAACACAGAAATAGTTCACATTTATCATTAACATCTCTAACACAACTCTCTCGCTCATTTCCCGCCAGAACAAGGTACAATAAAAAATGTGCTTTAAATCAAAGGTTTCATGGCTATAAATGATTTTGGTCCTGACTGTATTTCTCACCTGGATGCAACAGCCTCGTACTTTTATCTTTAAAGTAAAGCCAAAACAACAATAGAAAGTTATGTCCGCTTTGGAGCCACCCTGTGCAGTCCTTAAATTCACCGTCCTAACTTCTCCCACATCTGTCCTTATAGCACTTTTCTCCTGCTCACAGCAGCTGCTGCTAGGCAATACTTCATGCCTGCATGCATATATTTAATATTTATATCAAAACAGAAATCAGTGAAAAAAGCATCAAGGTATAATTCAGCCAAAATTCAGTAGTTAACACAAGTAACATTTTCACTAGTTAACTGTTATATGAAAACCTAAACAGTGTCAAACTATGTTGTTAGTGAAAAAAAAAGACTAACATGTTATTCAGTAATGCAATATACCCCCTTCACTGACTCATACTGTATTGAAGGGGGTAAAAAAAAAAAAAAAAAAAAGATTTTTCCTACACAAGGATCAAAATGTCACGTCACAGTAAACAAAGCCTGAGCTGTGCATGAGCGGCACACAAAGAATTCTGCATATGGCATCATAGTTTTGCAAACACGGTTTAAATGACCAAAAAGAAAGATTTAAAAAAAATATATAGTAGAAATGGGGGTGGGGGGGGGATAGGTCGCTACCGTCACTCCTCGTAACCTTTCTAAACTTATTTGGCACTTAACAAACAGTCATTCTGCCTAAAATGACGAGAAAATCTGCAGTGTTGTGAAAGTGTTGTGGTGTTGTGGCTTTTAGACGAATGGGTTACCAAGGCAAGAAGTGGATCAGTTCTTTGCTAGTCATTATGTAATTGGCAATTATAATTAAAGGGCTAAGGATCATACTGGTGTTTGTTTTAACACTCACAGTGAACACCATGTCCTGTCTAAATCTGTCTTTACACAAGTTTCTATGTCAGAATTGAAACTTGAAAATCTAAGCAAACATCAACGTTACGACAAATGTGATATTTGGAGTGTCATCTGAGCTACACGAGAGTATCTGTCTGAAGTTTTTTACGCTTTAGGGAAATAAAAAAAAAAGAAGAATCATGTAAAACACCAGAGCGACCCTTCAATGACCATACCGTTCACTGGGATGCTTGAATCCAAACGGTAAATTAGCAATGGGATCTGTAAGTGAACTTATTTGCATAGAAAGCCTTTTAGTAGTGGTACAACCAAAGCAATAGGTTGGATTTATTAGACTATGGCTCCAACTACCTACATTAGCAGCTAAAAGAAGACTTCTTTTTTCTTTTTTTTTTTAAAGCAGGCTCAATAACCAGGTACACTAAGCTGTTTTCCACTGCAGGAACCTTTGACTACAAGATTTGTCCCTTTCAGGACTGTTTTTTGGGGGAGGAAGTACCTACTCAGGTTGGGTTCCTCAGGGTGACCCTAGAAAACTGCTGTGTTAAACTCAAAGACAAATCCTGATTGTTTTAACTAAGAAAGGACAAAAAGCACCATGTTTCTGCCCTCTTGATGCCCTCATGATTAGCAGTCTTTTCTTCTCTAACATTGCCACCAACAGTGTTAAACTCAACGTATAGGCTAACATAACAAACCTCACATGCTCATACAACTGGAGTTACATTCAGTTAGTCTAAGTTGTTGAATCCTACACCGCAATGGAAATGGAAAGACTGAAACTGCCGATTATGAAGCCCCGAGTTCCTGCAGTAGAAAGACGCCCACTAAGACTTCTTAGCCATGAACTTGTTGGGTCACAGGTTCTAAGATAAATCTGGTGTACACGTCATATTGCAAACACTCTTGGTTGTGTTCTGTTTGTGGGTTTTGTACGTGGGACCACAGGTTGTTCCGCGAGTGCCCACACAACTTCAGCTAAAAGTTGCATGGATTTAAATGGAGTGTTCCCTCTCCGACTTAAAGCATGATGCAACGGCAAGTTAAGTGTTGTTAGTAGATGGATTGAAGACACATGGTGAATGAATAAATAACCCTGATGAAAATAAGAAGGTCCCATTCAGTTATGAGGTTACAGATTGACTAGAAAACATTGGCACACGGTAGCTCGGACATATGGGGACTTCATATGAAGCCAGACAACACTCTGGAAAGCTGTCTTTTGTTTCTTTAGAAACTAATTAGTGTACATCCATTGTCTTTTTGGTCTCAGAAAGTTGTAAAAATGCCTTTGCTTTGATGAGAAAACACTGCGTTAATGATGAAAACATATTAGAACTTTGCCTTCTACATCAACGGTTTGCAATCTGTGCCGTAAGACCAACAACATGACCACCATCCTGCTTTCAGATGAAGTTACTTCCCCCATTGCTGATGAGCTTCCCTTTATTCTTGAGTCTCTTCAGCAGACAGGAGGCAATGCCTAAAGCGCCGCCCTTCAAAAAGCGAACAAAGTTGTCTCCCACCAGTGGGCCCATGGCGAACAGACCTGGCTCGTTGGTGCACTCATAGGTGTAGGGGTGGATGTCAATGGGGTTTTGCTTGCAGGAGATGGGTCTTGTTGGATCCTGACCCAGGTACTGGCCCTGCCCCTTTATGAAGAACAGATTTGGGTTGGTCCCAATCAACACCAGTGCCATGGAGATCTTGAAGGCCTTAAGGGAGTTGTTCCCCTGCAGCAAACACTTCTTGTCAGACTGGAAGGACACCACGCAGTGTTCGGGGAAACTGGTGTAGTCGGGAAACAGGCCGACACTGGTGTTACCGGCCACGTTACCTGCTGCAAGCTGAGGCTTTGGGCACATCTTGGCACATACTGAGGAGGCGATGCTGACTGCCTGGGGTCTGTTGGGGGCAGAAGAAGGAGCCACACTTGTGTAGGCCTGAGAGCACATCATGTTGTAGACTTTGTGGTACTCTGGGTACAGGGTCTTGGGCAGCTGCTTGAAGATGAGGTCTGGGTCGTCTACACTCTTACGAAACACGTGCAGCACTCGAACGTTGCTACTGCAAGCGCACAGAACTGCATCGGCGGCACTTAAACCGGCGCCTACAATTAGAACCGGATCAGAGTTCACATCCAGTTTTCTGCGGCTCACGGCCAAGCCCAGATCTGAGATGCTGTGGAACACGAAAGGCAGATCCTCCCCCTCTATACCTAACCGGACAGGCGAATCGGACGCACCGGTGGCCAGAATTACGTTCTCCGCAAACAAAGAAAAGGGAACATGGGTGTCGTTCTGCACCTGCTGGTATCCCCTCACCTCCCAGAGAGCCCCACCTCCTCCACTGTTTACATTCTCTACTCCGTTACCCTCAAAGCCCTCATTCCCACCATCTCCCACCCCTCCGTCTCCTTGATCAGCATGCCCATTTTCCAGACCTTCCCCCTCGTGCCCCCGGCAGAGTTTCTGAACAGAGGTCACGTAGGTGTTGTCAATGAAATTCTTCTGGAGACCCTTTAGCTTCACATAGTTACGGTAATAGGAGGAGATCTCCTCTGGGGTGGCTCTGTCGCTGGTGACATCCCTAAAGAGAGAACCGAGACAACGGCAAACATTAGTACCAAATTGTACCCGTTTCAGACATGGGATGTGTAACATTGCTGCTTCATTAGGCTGTTGAAGTGACGGCATTCTGTCATTCAGATAAAGGTTGCTTTTAATGCTCTGCATGGTTTCATTTAGACACCACAGTGATGGAGACAGTTTCTTAAGTGCGAGATATACTCAGTGTTAGCCTATTAACAAAAGACAATATCTAAACTAACAGCAGCTTATCAAACTATCCAAATATCTGACAGTCTTGGTTATTTAAGACTTCCTAAACACTGAAAATTCTATGATGATGATAATCCAACTTTACCAAAAAATAAAATAAAAATATCCCGACAGCTGTGACGGAGTTGTTGGTGATGTTCTGTGATTTTCAAGCTGTCTTTTGCTCTCTGTGGTGTTTATGGGCAAATACTGGTGCTGACATGTGGAAAAGAGGTTTTATAAATAATTTCGCACAATGTAAAGTACATTGCTTGTGCATGTTTGTTAATGTAACTGCATGTAGTTCAGACTTGTGCCGTTTTGCAAGTCATACGGAAATGTTATTATAGGTCCAACTTGATGGGTTTGCCATTGCGACTTCGACAGAGAAGTGAACTTAGTGCTCCTTCAGACATGAATCCGGATGCTGTCAGATTAATAGAAATGTCTAAAAATGTCTTTAAATGGAAGCTTGAGCCATTCTGTCTTTGCTTTCCACTTTGCCCTCTCTGTTTACCTGCGTTTCCCATTGGTCAGGTCTCTGTAGTTGACTCCAGGAAGCTCCATCCAGATGCCAAGACTAATAGTCAGCATGGAGCCTTCCATCGCCTGAGGAGACAAGAGAGGCAACATTAGAGCCTATATGAACTGATACAAGGGTCTTTCGGACTAAACTTTGTATGCGACTTACATGCCAGGCACCACCGGGTGTCGCCCTCCCCAGAACCAGATGTGGGATGTGCTGCTGCTTGTCCCTCCTCCACTGCAGGACAGGAGGGAACTCGTAGCCGAAGTCAGCATTGGGGTGAAGCAGTGTATCGAAAAGCACAGCCACCGGATTCCTTGACCTCCCCTCGAGACCTTCGCTCAAATATTCCAGATCCTGCAAAACATGTATACAAAAAACGCTATCATGACACACCTGAGTGGCTTTATGGACATGCATAAGAAATCTGCAGGTGTTTTTTTACCTGTTCTGTGATCGGGAGGTGCTTGGTCTCCTGCAGTTTTCTGTACAGTATCGGGTTTGGGTGGACAGTAGCCGTGTCTAAGTAGGGTTTGTATCCACTCAGCAGGTAGGACAGGCAAATACCTGAAGGCCCATTCCCTAAGCACACAAGGAATTATCATAGGATGAAAAGGCTGCTTGTGGTATTTTTAATATGTGTGCAGGATCACCTAGAGGTGCAGAAAGTTTACCTATGATGACCACGGGGACAGTAGGTGGGTGCTCTGTCGGCAGAGCGGTCTCTTCCAGAAGAGGCATGGCTGCAGCCTGGGCCAGAGCCGGCACTGAGGAGGAAAAACAAAATCAGAAATGTGAAGAAACTTCCAGACGTTTCTGTCCATTCAGTGTCCAACTAAAAGCTCATTTGTGCTTTGTCCCTCCATGTATCTGGGTCAGATTATTTGAACAGGTTCAAACCGGCTCTCTGTCTTTGTGTCTGGCGGTGTTGTTGTTGTCTCCTGTTAGCTTAGATCCTGTCTCCATCATCAGCTGACTCAGAAACACACACACCGAGGGGAGAAAAAAAAACCTGCATTCATCCTGTTATTGTGCTTCCACACACAGCCTCCCTGTCTGTCTGGGGCTTCACACACGTGGAAACACGCCGCCACAACACCACCAGCTTTTTTCTTTATCGCCGTCCCGCCAACGTCCCGCCGCACATGGCCCGCGGGGACTCTAGCCAGGGTTAACCCCGGTGCCGCTCCCCCAAACAAAAGGGAGTTCTAATCAGATTTATGTAGGCTCGGGCCTGTTGTGAAATGTTGTCGTCGAGCATGTGCGGTGTGTGTTTGTGCGTTACGCGACAGTGCCATTGTGTGCCCGCCGGGCAGCAAATCCCCCCTGATCACTTCTCCGAGTGGGCCCTAATCCCACTGGGCCTGTTTATGTCTTTGAGCGGCGGCGGGGTGAGAATGTGGTTCTGGCTCGCTGACAGAACCAGAGCCCGTCTCAGACGCTCCCGCCAAAACATCGCCCACTGGCCGCCGCTGCCACCGCAGCCCACTTGCCCCACTTTGAACCAAAACACTGCCTACGCCACCTTTGTCTTACGTCCCAAAACTCTGGCTCGGTTCCCCAAAAAACTCCCATGTCTCCCTGCTGCAGATACAATCCTCCCCCGCCTCCCCCCTGCCTCCCCCTGTCTGACCTGTGTCTGTAGGCCAACCGGTTGTCTTTCGGCTTGTTTACCCTTTTCAGTGAAAGCAATGGGATTCCACACATGGTCGTGCCCCCAGTTGGCAGGCTGATACTGGTATTTCCACACCACTGGTCAATTGGACAAAACCCGACAGTGTTTACAGTCGGAAACTTTTCCCTCTTTCTCAAACTTTCACTTTGCACTCTCTTAGATCGGTGGGTAACGTAATGCCTCGGTTGTTTTTCAGCTATTTCCAGTAGAAGCACATAGAAACGTACAAATGAACAAGCTAAAAGCCTGACTTGAACTCTGAATGCAGTTAAAACAGGAATTTGATCGTTGACTTTGTTGGAAAATGTCCCCTCTGTCCACTTACTGTCTTTATTGAGCCTCAAATTTAGGCTTAACAAGATTTAGTCACAGTGTCGTGATGCAACTTACAATTCCATTCTCAATTATCTTGTTCTACACTCTGTATACTACTTTTTCAGATCTGCCCCTCCAGTGATGCAAAACTACTGAAATCTTACTTGCTTTCAGAAGTATTAGCTGTCATCAATCATCCAAAATAAACCTCGTTCTAATATATTAATGATTAGAGCTGCAACTAAGGATTGTTTTCATTGTGACTTATTTTCTGGATTAATCAGTTTAGTATCTGAAATGTAAGAAACTGGTTTAAAAAATAAATAAATAAAATCAAGCAGCACAAGATAACAAATGTTATGTTTTGTCCACACCTCAAAGATATTCAGTTTACTGGCATAGAGGAGGAAAGAAACCGATACAAGAACAGAGAGAAAAGAGTGTTTAAGATTTTGATTTAAGCTAAATTTGTTTTTGTTTTTTTTAGATACTATTTGTTATTTTTAATCTCTTATAATAATCACTTACAATAAAATCACGCTGAAAACTGCAATGTCCTTTTAACCTATAATAATAATATTATTATTGTACCTGCTGCTACAGCTAATGATCATTTCTACTGCCCATTAGCCTGCTGATTATTTTCTACAGTAATCAATTAATTTTTTGATTCTTAAAATGTCAGAAAAAATGTTAAAATGTCTTGTTTTATCCAAAAACCAAAAAAAATCAAGTTAACGGCCGAAAAAAAACCAAAAAAAATCAAAATTAACAAATGAAAAAGAAAAAAACAAAAGAATTAAGGGTTTTTCAATTGAAAAAAAAATCACTCAAGCCAATTAATTATTATTAAAACAGTTGTAAACTAATCGAATAATCCATTAAGCAGAGCAGCTTTACTCTATAGCGTTTATTGTGGCTGTTTTGGTTGTTATTCAACATGCAAACTTCAGCTTTATCCATCAGCCTCACAGTACCTCAGGTGCATTGAATGCTTTTGACAGATGATGCAACATCAGCTCTGTGCGCATCATGTGCTGTTTACCGCACAGTTTTACACTTTTGCGACCCACAATTGCAAATAATGAAGACAAACAGTGTGAATATTTACTGAAATATCACAGAGATGATCCAGTCTATAGAAGAAGCCTTGAGAGTAAAACAGCACCAGCAGAGAGAACATCCACAGTGATAAGAATAGAAACGCCCCAGCTAAAGATGTTCTTTTTGCTGGTTTGTTTTGCGCCTACATGTGCGCCTTTTTTTTTTTTTTTTTGTTGCAGCATGTAGGACGGACTGTACTGTTCCAGAACATGGTGCGCTATAGGTGCATGTGGCTCCTACACACAGCGTGGTAAACACATGGAAGTTTGTGTGCAACTTTCAGTGAACACAATGACAAAATATCACATTTTTTCTTTGGGCGCTTCAATCAGGATCCCTGTGTTCGTTTGTTTTTCCTCCTCGTCTTTGCAACTTGAGCTCATGTGCACGAAGCATCCTGCAGCTCCGTCACAGAACGAGGTTAAACTCTACCTGCTTCTATATGTATGAGCCTGTGTGTGAGTGCGTGTGCGGATGCTGCAGCAGCTCCTGGAGCCAGTGCATGATGCAGCAGTCTGTTAAGCACCGTCCAGGCTCAAACCTCCCACCACACTCCAGACTCCTGCCTCCAATAAGGCGCACAGGCGACATCATTGCGTAATTTAGGTCAAACACACAACATCCGCAACACCTCGGCCAAGAGCAGAGTCTCTTACCGCGCTGTGGTTTATGTCTGTGTCCCAGTGGCGTCCCAGTATCACGACCCGCGGCGCTGACCGTATAAATAGGCAGCCCCCGGCGGGTGGGAGGACCTTCCCGGCTGTCTGGGCTCCGTCCGGATAATGAGCCGGCCTCCCTGGCGTCACTCACCGCGGTGTCGGTTCGATCCGAGCGGACCCGGTGTGTTCTGGTCCGAGCAGCCCGGAGGTGTCGGCCGACGGGGGCGCAGATCTTCTCTGCGTCTTCACGGCGAAAGACAGAAACCGGCTCCTGCGTCCGCTTTTGTCGTCACATGCGCATTTCTGCTCCGCACCGGCTGCGCGTTCACGGAGACCGAGCATCCCAGCATCATCCTCACAGCGCCGCCGGTCACAGTGGACGCTGCTTTTCAAGACACGCGTTCACAAAATCTCATTTATGCTCCAATAAAGCCCCAAATCAGCCGGAGTCCTGCAACATTTAGATTCCAGCGCAGTTTCTTCTGCGTGGAAATAACATTGACGAGTGATTAAAGGCAGTATAGGTTGGTGTTGGAGCAGTTGATGATAAATTCAATCTATTTATATTTTTCATTATAATATTAGTAAAAATACCATGTCCAAGGTGAATTATACTCCTGGAAATTGTTGCAGATTTTTCTATATCATTCCAAATGGTTCTGGTCATTTCTACACTGCAAAATAATCATAATATTATTATTACAAATCTATATATAAAAAAAAAAGTACTGTAACATTTAAAAAAAAACTTAAAAACTATGAAAATATGGTGAAGATATCTGTTTGATGTTTTTAAGCTATTTTAAAGAGAAAAAAAATGTGTAATTGCAAAGTCAGGCATTGTACCAGAACCAATGAATATTTATAAAAGCATAGATTTTTGATTTTTTTTTGCAGTCAACATGTTACAACACGTAATACTTTTTTTCTTTGATAATATTAGATATATTTAGTTTAACAAAACAGGAGACATTTGTAACAGTTAGAAATTGTTTAAAAATTACTGACTATTTTAAGTCCTTAATACATGTCCTTTTTCTTTTAAATAAAATTAAATATCTGAAAAGTAATATTATTGGCTAATTTAAGTACAGTTAAAAAAAACAAACAAAAAAAAAGAAAAAAAATCTTAAACGAATTACTATTTGTAAAATTACAATTTTGTTTTTTATTGCGGATGTTATGTACAGTTTTGGCCTGTCTTTTTTAAAAAGGTTGATGTGATTTAATATATATATTTTAATCTTTATTTCTCTGACATAAAAAAAAAACAAACTGGGGAATTTGTTACGGTGTGCCATGTACCAAAACCAAGGTTCAATGTTCACAGTTTGAAGCATCATGACAAAGTCCAGGGAGTTCCTCACTGTGGAACATGTCAAAGAGCTGCAGGAGGACAGACGTGAGTCCTGCACTGGGAGAATGGTGGAGGCCCAGAAGAACCCAAGGACCAGCACCAAGAGCATCCTGATCAATGTGAGCAGTTCTGGTAGCAACATGTCAATCAGACACTCCAGCAGACCAACAACAAGGCTGGTCTCCATGGAGACAAGGAGGATCCACTTCTCCAGGACAAAGAAGAAAGCTGCTGCTCATCACTTCATGAACATGGAGATGTTTGGACACAGAGAAAGGAGAAGCATTCAAGGCCAAGAGCAGCATCCCCACGGTCCAACATGGTGGTGGAACGTGATGCTTTGGGGCTGAGATGCTGCACAGACGGAGAAGAAGGATGGTTTCCACTAAATATCAGCAAATTCTGGATGCAAATGTCAAGATGCTACAGCAGGAGGATGATCCAAAGCACATCTCAGAATCCACCAAGAAGGCCGAAGCTTTTGGAAGCAGCTGCCACAATCGTTGGACTCGAACGTCGCTGAACATCTGTGTGTAGATCTTAAACATGCTGTGCTAAAAATACCCCCAGACCTTGAAGTGATCTGCATGGAGGAGTGGCTGCAAATTCATCTGTCAAGAAGAAAGAGCCACTTGCAAGCTGTGATAGCTGCCAGAGGGGGAGGGTGACTCAGTACTTTTCTCCGTGCCACAACTACCGTTTCATTCTTGTTTTTGTTTTTTAAGTTCATGAGATATAGGACTGCAGTTTGTTGGGCAGGAAGCTGCGGAAGTGACGCCTCGTAAAGCATCACAAGAATGTCAAAATCACAGAATATCTCAGGCACATGGGGCAGTATCAATAAATGCATGCAATAATAAGTGTGAATAAGTTGAAATGAATTTAAAGAGGACCTGAAGCAAGTGTCTGTGAAGCCACTAAACTCCTAAAGAGCTCCAACTGCTTATATCAAGTCTAGACGTTGTCTGAGCCAGCCGTTCACGTCGCCACACTTTGGTTTCCTCAGCTTTTTTCTGGCTTTAAATACATAATTATATATGTGATAACACAAACAGCTGACACAAGATGGTAAGTGATCACATTATAGATGTCAATGATAAATTCTTCACTATTTCTATGTCTGCTTTTAATTTATTTTTTATTTTTTTCACAATGCCACATCAAAAAAACAATATCATTGAAACTGTTGCAGAAATGCAGCTTTTACACTATTGTAAATGATCCTGGTGGTTTCTAGCATGTTTTAGTGTTCTAATACTCTAAAAACCTGAGATGCATCAGTTCTCTAGTCAGTTGCTCAAATCATCTCAAGTACTTTCTGTCTTATGCTGCTTTTTCCGTCATTTCCAGCCAGAGGAAAGCTATTAGCTAAATAAAAAACCCCATATAAATATACAGTTTCTACGTGTAATGATAATTTTTGGTTAAACTGTTTGGGCTACATTTCTCATTAGTGTTATTTCATGTGTAAAAGCGGAAGGAGGAGAGTGTCTTGTGTATTGTCCCAGCAGCAGCAGCTTGGTTCCGCTTGGTCCCGCCTCTGAGCCTCATCGTCCAATCATCGGCAATACTGTGCAACTTCTTCCGCATTGTTGACCAATCAGCGGCGACGCTCTTCGGCTTACCGTCCAATCAGCGGCGAGAAGCTACGACTCACTGTCCTTCATGCACACACATGTTTGCTAGCAGTTAGCTGCGGCTAAAACACGAAAAGTGGCAACAAACGCCACTGAAGATGGTGAACTTCAGTAGAATTTGTCTCCGGAAGGTAAGAGCTGCAGCAGACTGTGATGTGGAGATAAATAAAAGAACAGCGACGGTTTAGTTACATTTGAGTTAGCTGGAAGGCTAACTGTCACAATGCTAAACCAACAGAAGGATGCTAACCAGCTACATGTATCTGACTACAGTAAACAGCAAAACAACAAACTGGTCTTCACAGTGTGTCACAGCTTTATGTGATTTTATCAAATACATATATGTAAAATTCATTAGCAAGGACAATTTAATTTAATTTACTTGACATTAGGGAGAAAAAGGGGGTCTTAAAATAGCACACTAACTCTCTCAGATGACACAAAAAGTTAATTTTACCTGGAGAGTAATTCAGATGATTACAGTTACAACTAACCATTATTTTACTAATATTTATTGTGGTAATCTGTATTTTTAGTGTACTTTTCAAAACAAAGTTACAAAGTGCCTCACAGGGCAGCAAAGTCTTAAAATCATCAGATTTTAAAGGAGACAGATAAAAACATAGTTTAATGCCCACAGAGTTGGAAAAGCTGATAACACAGACATAACAACACAAAACCAATAGAAAAAGCAGTGCAATTTATGATTACAGCCACACCAAGGAAACAGCAAGAGAAAAACAATCTAAAATTTACATGCAAATTCTTCAAAGGTTCTCCATATATTTCTAATAATGCATTTGGCGCTTGGTTGAGACATCAGTAAAAGCACAACTTGTAGATCTTTTACCTTCTTTAAATGTGGTTTAAATTTGATGCCACATAAGACTTCATATTTTAGCTGCTTTAAAGGAAAAAATGTGTTTTAGATTTCATGCTTTAAAAAAAAAAATGTCAGTAAGTGAAGTCTTGAGGAAGTAAAGCAAATCCTAAACATAATGTTTTATCAAAGAACCTTCTAAATCTCAACAAAAACAACTGTACCTGAAAACGGTATATTTCTGTTTTAACCCTAACCCATCAGGACATTTTGCAAAAGGTATTTTAAAATATATAAAATACATATTTCAGTGGATTTCTCCCTAAAGGTGCTTTTTGAATATCCTCCCAGTCTAATTTCGCTCTTTGGTCTCTGCAGTATGGAAACTTCGTGGACAACCTGCGCCTGTACGTCCGTGGAGGCAGCGGTGGGATGGGTTTACCCCGTCTGGGTGGAAAGGGAGGGAACGGGGGAGATGTTTGGGTGGTGGCGACAAAGAACTTGACCCTGAAGATGATCAAGGACAGATACCCACAGAAACGTTTCGTAGGTGAAGCAGGAAGCAACAGCAGGTTCGCAGACTTTTGTTTCACTGCTTATTTACTGACATCGATTGAGTTTGTCAGAGATGTTTTGTTGTCGCTCCGTAGTTGTGGGTCAGTAAGACTGTTTGTTTTGTGTTTATTACAGTGTTCGAGCTCTGAAAGGAGAAAATGGGAAGGACAAGGAGGTGTTCGCTCCTGTTGGTATCACTGTTACCACTGACAACGGCAGAATCATCGGTATGTCTAGAATCTTTATTAATACCTCCCTCATGTTGTATCAGACAGAACCAGAACAGTCAGAAATGTAATGATTGGGGTTTTTTTTACTAGAGAAGCCGTGTTTGTCTTCGTTTAGCCAATGAAGCACAAAGATTTATTTCTCCAGAGAGTAACAAGAACTCAGAAGTTTGACATGAAACATAAACAAATGATGCATGTGACGTTGTTTGTTGACCAGGTCGATAATTTGTTGAATTAAACATACCAGAGGTGATCCAAAAGTTCAGAGACGGACTATTAACAACTATTAGTTTATTATTGATAAAACACACTAACTGTGAACTATACAGCAAAAGAAAAACTTGATAAATATAGACCCAAATCATAGCTAGAACCTAATTTTTAACTTTTCCACGAACATAGACATTTTAAGATTGTTGCTATAATGTGAGAACAGATCTTATTCCAGTTCCTGCACCACAAACACTCCCTGAACCTTTGATCGCCCCTCGTATAGAACCTGTAATCAAATGTGAGTGGAACAGCCGCCTCACTTCTTCTTTTTTCCCTCGCTCGCCCTCCAAGGTGACCTGAACGCCGACGGCGATCGCTTGTTGGTGGCAAAAGGAGGCTCCGGAGGCACTTCGTACTCTGGCTTTGAGCCCAGCAAAGGTCAGGCCAAACAAATCCGGCTGGACCTCAAACTCATCGCTGACCTCGGCCTTGTGGGGTGAGAACAGAAACACACCTGAACACTGACTGAAAACCTCCGCATTTTATTAAATGTATGATTTTTTTTCTTGTGTTTGATCACGATCAGGTTCCCAAATGCGGGAAAGTCTTCTCTGCTGACCGCCTTGTCCAACGCCACGCCTGAGGTTGCCAGCTACGCCTGTAAGAACTTTATAAAGTGTATTTATCTGTTTTCTGTTGTGTGTTTTTTGCTTTTGCTGCTATTTCTACAATATGTTATATGAATTTCAGTCACAACTTTGAAGCCACAGATCGGCAAACTGATGTATGGAGATTACAAGCAGGTAAGTGAATGCGTGTCACTTTATTTCCAACTGTCCATTGAAGTAAAGTTGATTTTTTTTTTTTTTTTGTTTTGTCGTTGATGTTGTTTGTGTTGCTCTTTCCTTTCGGTAGATCTCTGTCGCCGACCTCCCGGGGCTGATCGAGGGCGCCCACATGAACAAAGGGATGGGCCACAAGTTCCTAAAACATGTGGAGAGAACCAAGCAGCTGATGTTTGTGGTGCGTAGTAACAGCGACTACCTGCGGATTTGTTAGTGTGGTCAGCATAACCAGCTGGAAATTGCCCCTGTTGGAAGATTTTCCCCCAAAGCCACTGTTGTTTTTTCTAAACCCCAGCGTTAATAGCGTCTATGTCTTCATATACAAATATTTAATAGGTGATCTTTGTTGCAGAAACATGAATAGAAAGAGAAAACCTGCAGCTGACAGTATAGAGAAAGTATTAAACAAAGAAATGTTTTTTTTCTGGCTGATGCTGCAACATGTGTTAAGATATTGGACAGCGGTGAAGTGGTGCTCTGTGCCGAATTACACAGACTGACATTTAGGCTTTTAAATGCCAAATTGTTGCCGCAGGTTTCACTATTTTTAAGGTTTAGTTGTCAGACTCAGTTGTCAGACAAACAGATGAACTTGACTCAGAAAGGTAACAGATGGAAGAGGATTGTGAAGTAAATTAGAGAACAATACATCAATCACATGCACGGTTTATTCATTATTGTTGCCTTGCAATAAACAGAATGAATTGCAGGTATGTTGCAATATTTTGCATAATTCTGATAATAAAAGCAGGTTACTGAGTCTAATTAGGTGTCAGGTAATTGTTGCATTAATTAAACTTTACATTTTTGCTTTTATTTACTCACAAATGTTGGAAGCAAAATCTTGAAAAATAAATGTTGTTTTATGTTTTAGTCTGAAGCCAGCAGTAGCAATTCAAATAAACAGGTTGCTTTTGTTTCTTTTAAATGAGGGATTCATTGATCAACAAACGTGTTAGTTGAAACAGTCCCAGGCTGTTTTTTATTGCCTGTCAGCACCTGATCGCCTCTCACGATGATGTCTGGTTGTGTTTCGTGGCTGCAGGTGGATGTTTGTGGTTTCCAGCTGGCAAGTAAAACGGAGTTCAGGTCGGCCTTCGAAGCTGTGCAACTTCTCACGAAGGTGATGCTATGATTAAAAAAGAAAAATGTCCAAATCCTAAGTACCACTTTGGATATTCCATCTGATCTCTGATCTCATGTATTCTTTCACGTGAAGGAGTTGGAGTTGTACAAACAGGAGCTGGTGTCGAAGCCTGCGCTGCTGGTGGTGAATAAGATGGACCTGCCCGACGCTGAGGACAGACTAACCGAGCTGCAGGAGCAGCTACAAAACCCAGAAGGTAACTGATGTAAATATGTGAAGACAAACCTGTGTTCTGCACTACAGCGTCTCTAAAGCATAGAGATTATTTACCTCTGCCCAAAGTTTAGAATATAGCAGAGGACTCAACAGTTAGTTCCTCTGAAACATCAAACATTAGAAGAACAGCGTGAAAGAAATAAAATCAATCTTTCAAATACATTTTTTGTTACACATGGACTTCAGTAAATGTATTGACAAGGTAAAAAAAAAGCACAGCTTGAGGATCTTTTATCTTTAATGCCACGTTATACAAAATATGTTAGAAGCTTTAAAGGGGAAAAAAGTGCTTCAGGTTCAGTTGGCTGCTATTTTCTTTCTAATTACTGAAGTTTTGAGAAAATAAAGCACATCTTCCTATAACTAGAAGAAATACAAAAAAAAAAAAAAGACTTCACTTTATGGAGAGAGGTGTGAAAACTCAACGATTTCATACACAAAATGTTTTCTTCCCTTGATATAAAGGCTAATATTATTAAATCTGCAGCTATTATTAAATGATGGAGGATCTGGATGAGCTGGACTGTTCTGAAAAAAAAAAACAAAAAAACAAGATGGTGACTAAGATAAGAGCTTAAAACTAAAGGTAGTAGAATTACCCTGACAATAGCCACGGGTTCTTAGGGTTTAACAGATTAAAAAACACAACATGGTGATCTTTTATCTCCTTTTAAACTGTTTAACTTTACAGCCACAATCTACTTAATGTGCCGGCTGCTTGAAAGGGAAAAATATGTGGAGGGAAGTTATTTAAAAGATGATTTCTGAAGTTTGGAGAAGTAAAACTAATCTTAGCGTAAACATTTTATCAGAAAACCGCTCCACAGTCACAGAAAATGGCTTCAAATGGAACTAAATACTGAACACTGACCATCTGTAGAGTGAATATAGAGATTTAAATCCAGCCTCTGAACCCGCTTGGATGTTTTACAACAAATTAAGTAAATCTAAAATGAAATGTGTTTCCTTTAATGCTCTCGAATTCTACTTCTTTAAAGATAATTTAATATTTTCCTTTGAGTTTGATGTGCTACGGTGATGCAAAGTTGAATTCAGAGGGCAGGTAGCTGTTTTGATTAAAATGGGAAGAAGACTTACAATCAGGTCCATCAAGAACAAGCGAGGAACTTATTTTCTTTCTCATGCTAACAGAACACTAACTCCCACTGCTCTTCTTTCCCCTCTGCAGAATTCTCCGATCTGCTTCCTGCCGACATGATACCGAAGAACTATTTGACCTTCAGACACGTGATTCCTGTTTCTGCCACCACTGGGTTCGGTATCGACCATCTGAAAAGCTGCATCCGCCAGTCGCTGGACGAAGGCGCGGCCGAAGAAAGTGAAGCTGCGCATCAGGAGAAGCTGCAGGCTCTGAGGCACCAGCAGCATCTGTGACCGACGTGGACGACGTGTGGCTCACTGAAGCGGAAACTACGGATGAGTTTTGTTGCATCTGACGGGAAAAGTGCTC
Source organism: Stegastes partitus (assembly GCF_000690725.1). Lineage (NCBI taxonomy): Eukaryota > Metazoa > Chordata > Actinopteri > Pomacentridae > Stegastes > Stegastes partitus. The sequence continues at coordinate 324,974 of NW_007578248.1, forward strand.
TGAGAAACGCCTCCGACAGCAGGAACTGTCAGAAATGCTGGAGGACGATTTCACAGTTCAAACATCCAGTCATGAAGCTCTGCGAGTTCTGCAGGAGGTCGAATGTTGGCTGCTTTGTTTGGACGCTGTAGATGTCAGTAACTGAACGACTTAGAAATGATCTCGTACAAAAGACTGATGAAACCGCCTGGATGATAAATTCATGTTCCTCTGTGAAAATGGAGCTCAAGTGGCGTTAACGAACACAGGGGAGGAGAGGTGTGTTTGTACCAGCCAGTTGCTCACAAAGATTAAGATTGTATTTATTTTTATCGTTGTGTACTTTAGGGATGCTCCATTACTGATTCTGAAACCTCATCACAGGGTGCCAACTAGGGTTGGGCATCGAGAACTGGTTCCAAAGTTCAGTTAAATAACACGCTGACTATATAAATTCATACAATTATTTTGTTTGTTGATAGACAAGTGGTGGAAGAAGTACTGAGATCCTTTATTGAAGTAAAAGTACTAAAACCACGTTGTGAGAGTGCTGCATTGAAAATGTTATTTAACCTTCTGAACCCTTTTCATTTAAAAAAAAAAAAAAAAAAGCCAAATTTACATAATTTAAATGAGCCACAAAAGGTAAAAACAGAAAAAAATTATTCGATATCCCCCTTTCCGACGGTCCTCGAACTCACCATCTGTTACATGCAGGTTGGTCGGGAAAATTAGACAAATCTCAGCTTTAAATCACAATTTTCATCACAATCACTACAATCTGCATGTTTCAATTTAAAATTGGGCAAAAATAAAGCGTTTGCAGTAACGTGTCTGTGAAGATTCTCGGTCATCCAGGTCGTGGTTATTCTGGTAGATTAATGGTAGCAACTGGACTTGCTTGTGTTCCTTGAAGACGTTCCACCGCTCATCCAAGAGGCTTCATCAGTTCTGACTGACTAGTTGGGAGTTCCACATACTGATATCCTTAAGGAGTCACACCTAGCCAAAAAAAAGACCTTAACGAACCCAATTGTGGCAGGGGTCATTACTAACGACTCACATAACGAGGGGGAGGAGCAACAAACCCCCAATTGAAACCGAAACTCAGGTGTTAATGGCTCCTTAAGGATATCTGGAAATCCCAACTAGTCAGTCAGAACTGATGAAGCCTCTTGGATGAGAGGTGGAGCGTCTTCAAGGAACTCAAGCAAGTCCAGTTGCTACCATTAATCTACGAGACGTTGCAGTAACTGGATTCAGTTAGAAAACAAAAAAATCTGTGCTCCTCTTTATAACTGTGAAGCCGTTAGTGACTTGGCTGCAACAAACAGAAGACCTGTGGTAGTCTTCATCTGAACTGCAGGCAGTGTTCACACAGAGGAGATAGGAGACAAATGTGGAAGCATATTAAAAATCTAATTAATAAAGTATCGTCACCTTTCTCCAGTTTCGGTAACACCAGTGGACACTTGGAAAAATGTTTCACATGTCAAGTCCAGGATTTTATTTTATTTTTTCTAAAATAAATCAAAGAAATTAAACTTTTGGTTAGTATGATTTACGCCATTTTATCTGTGTCATATTGCAGAAAAGACATTTTTGAGTTCTGTGCTGTTTCCACAGAGGTGCAGGACTTTAGATTGTAGTGAAAAATGAGCCACAGTGAGTAAAAATGTAACAGGAACAAAAAAATAAAACACTAGGAAGGGCATAGAAAGGGCAGAAAATGTGTAACAGTATTAAAAGTGCTCAATGCAAAAAAACAAAACAAAGCCGTTTGTGACTGTTATCTTATAATATGGTACATTATTTTATTTGACCGTTGCAGTAACTGCACATGTCTCAAAGAATCAGATTTGAGAACCAGAATTAAAAAAACAATTGTTCAAATACTACCAATGCTCAGTCCTAGTATGGACCCAGTACCACTGCTTTCTCTTTCCAAGTTTACTGCATATTTTACATCAGTAAATGGTGGAATATTTTAATTTAAGACAACATGAGTTGACTGATCCACACTAAATACAGTTTCTTTGTAATAGTTTATTGTAAAATTCAACATTTCTAGAATCTGTTTTCTGAGTTTCAGTCCTAACATTGAAGCCATCGTTGCAGAAATGCAGAATTTTGCAGTAAAATGACAAAGAAACCGCATTTATCTAATGTCCCGTCATTGTTGCTCATTTGTTTTTCTGTAGAAATGTCAGCAGACAGATGTGTTGATGAAAGTTTTATTTTATATTAAATATATTACAATACTGAATGATTAAGAGGGGAGAAAAAAATATGGGGATCGATTTTTGCATCGTCAGTCTGTACAGCATACAGGCAAACTGAAAAAATAAAAATAAAAAACAATACAACTGCAGTATTTGAATTAGTACATGTGGGGGAGAGGGGTTTAAGGTTCCTGGAGCGGAGTGCCGATGGCAGGATGGGAGCAGCACGAGGCTGAAACCGGGTGGTTGGTTCGCTCCGGTACACGAATACATTCAAGTCTCTGGCCAGACGGAGCCGGAACGGTGCCGTCCCGTTTGGATGGCTCGGTCCAGGCGGATACAGCTGTACAATCACAGGAAATACTGCAGCCTGCTTGGTCCCATCCTCAAAGGAGAGTCCTCAGAGCGCGCAATGTCCGAGAAGAATATCCCGCCGTAGCACGTGATGTTAAAAAAGATTCACTCTCCTCAGCCTCGGGTCGCCCAGGAACACGACCGGGCCGCTGAAGACCAGGAAGGCTCCGGCAGAAAGGCAAAATCACGAGCCCAGACATTTTTTGTTTTTACAACATGTGTCCAAACCTTATAATCGTACAGATCAGCACATGCCAAAGGAACGACAGCTGCTATTGGCCCCGGGACATAAAAAAATCTCCATTCAAACTCACATCATTACAATAAATGCACTTAATTACTGTATGAATAGTGTCTGTACATAATGCTGAGGAAAGAAGTGAACGTTACAAAGGTACTTAATAAAATAAAATTTGAAAAAAGAAAGGAAAAAAAAAAAAAGATACTAGTAGCAATATTAGTCCAATATTGTGAAGATCATATTACCTATACAGTCCTAATGCATACATGAATTACAAATGTAAAAGTGCCCACACTGGAACGAAAGCTAAACAACAGTAAAATGACAAACATGAGGCCTTAAGACGACAGTTTTCGTAACTGTACAAAGAACTTGCTGTTGGGGATTCCGAGAAATCCGCCTTAAATAGCTACACCGGCGTGACATCGGTCAAAATAAAACCTCCAGTAGTTTTTAAACCAGTGTAGCCTGTTGTACACAAACCCATTAAGACAACAGGAATAGGCAACGAGAAGGGGGGAGGGGGGAGTCTTTCAGTGACATGCTCGATTCCCGTTTATGGTCTCACAAGTAGCCTACCAGAGAAATAACTTAATTTGATATAGAACTTGTCATGCTGTTGGTCTCCACAAGCTCAAACAGCAAGCACTGTACAGCATAGTTTTATCATTTACAAGGCTAAATATCTCAGTCATCACAGCTAAATCCAAAATGCAACCACGATTTTCCGGCTTCTTCTTCTTCTTCTCACATTCGCCGCTCTCAAACATCCCAATCAACCAATCAACCAATCAGTCAATCAATCAATCAAGGGGGTGGGGGGTTAAACTAAGCACATCCGATCGGGGGAAATTTCCAAAACCACACGAGTGGCACGTCTATAACTACACCAAACACATCTCGGTCCACTCAGGAGTTGGCACAGAAAACTATTAAAACTTTCGCTAAAAATGAATACTCGTCAGGAACCACCTGGATAACGTGCCACAACCGACAGACGTCCGTGTGTGTCTTCACAGAGATGGATGAAAATAGTGCTAAAAGAGAGGATTTTTAAAAAATAACACTTACATTCTGCTGTGGATGGAGAAAAGCTAAAGAGGTCACAGAAATAATCAGGACAAAAAAATAAAAAATATAGAAACCCAACAGCAGGGTTTCTACACTTATCTACAGAGATCTGCTTCTTTTTACTCAGCAGGAAAAAGACTTTTCTCTTTCAAAATAAAAGCAACAACATACTCTGTGTGTATTTCCCTGTACATATTTACACACACACAAACAAACCGAGGAGGGTTGTGGGGTTATAACTGGTGATAGATTATGGGTCGGTGGAGAGAAAGCCTACAGAAGGTATAAAATCGCCGCCCCCTCGCATGCTTTCCTTTCACATCGCACCATCTTCTCGGTCGGAGGAGGCTGCTGATAAACAGGGTCGTCTCATGCATGCATACGGTGTTGGGTGGGTGGGGGGGTCGGGGTGGTGGTAATGGTGGTGGTAGTGGTGGTGGTGGTGGTGGGGGTTCAGGAACAGCTCGGTCCGAGCTCCAGCTGGTCTGGAGCCGATGTGGAGCTGGATTCTCCGCCGGCGCTCCGCAGCGTCTCGTAGAAAGATCCACCGGATGACGCCATCTTGGAAAGACGACCTCGGAGACTCGCTAACACACCTCTGCCTGCGTCCTGTCCAGGTGGGGGGGCTCTCTCGCTTTCTCTTTAGTCGCTTAGAGTCAATTGTGTTTCATTTTTGTGTTTTTCATTCATAGAAAAGGAGAGACAAGTGGAGTTCTTTGAGGTCTTTTGCAGAGCGGGCTGTTATATTGAGGTTTCCCACAGCTGCGTTCACAGAAAAGAGACAGAAAAGACATTTAAACATTTCAAACTCTTTTAAAGAGGTCATGGTTAAAAAAGCAAAGAAATGCCAGCCTTCTCCTATAAAACACTTACAGAAACTTTTAGCCACCGTAAAGGCCAGTTTAAGCTTTGCTCATCCACATGTCTGCACGGGACCATATGAGATCCTCCATCATCATCACCTTTTGTAATTCATGAAGTGTCTGCTCAATCTACAACTTCAGAATTTGTCATGAAAGAGTTGCAGTTGAAGTAGTCGCATCCGAACTTGCTTGCCAGAGGTGCTTTGATTTGTATGAGTTTCTACATTCACCAGAAATCCAGTGTTCTGTCCGCCCACTGTGTTCGACACACTTCGGGGTAATCACTGGCGTGGTGATACAGTCCAATCTGCTTCATTCTTTCAAAAGTACTAACACCCACGGGAGCTTTTTGTTGATTGATATGAGGGGCAATGCGACCATCAGCAGCACACTGATGCATTTGTATTACAAATAGAACTGCATGCATCTGCATCGGTCATAACCATAAATTGGCCTCAAGTGTTCATAGTTTTGTCTGAGTAAGTTCATTAAGACATTACACATACACCTAAAGAAATATAAAGATTTGGCATCACATGTTTTTGCACTTGCTTACCTGACTAACAATAAGGTCTTATGCCATGATGGGACAACTAAATATCAGCCAGATAGTAGTGAACCTAAACATGCTTTCCATGTCTACAGTTTGTAGACACTTCCGTGGACGTCTGCATGCAGCCTAAAATTTGTGACTGGAAGAGTGCCAGGAAAACAAATGCTTTAATTCGTTATTAACAGAGCTGAAACTGAAGTAGTTGAAGATTTGTGCATGCTTTCCATTGATGGTGCCGAAACATGGTGGGAAGTTCTAAAATCTCCAGATGTCCTGTGCTATTAGCCCACTGTGCTTGATACACCTCAGGAATAATCACTGACACGGTGCTACAATCCAATCTGTAACCAGCTGCTGTATCCTGTAAAAAAAAGTCTTTTAGAAACATACACGGAGCCCCGAGTTTTTTCCTGTGTTCCATATGAGTACTTATTGGAGTATGAGTACAAGAAGTCCACATCGGTCAGCGCTGATGCATGTGCAAAGCATAAAGTGACATATTCTGATTGGTCCCATTTTTGCACAGACTAGCGCAGAATATCTACTGAAGTGCAAGTCATCGGATCATGATGGCCAAATGAATGCTATAATCTGCCTTTCAATGATGTGTTTGATACTTGCCCTGGCGCTCTGCCTGTTGGCTTTCCTCTGGTCGTCGGGGAGAGGGGGCATGGGGTAGGGGTATCTCCTGCTGGATGCAATAGATCCTGTAGAGGAGGTGGGAGACTTGGCAGGGGATAGCGTCCTGGGGAAAATGGAAAGCAGCATTAATAAACCATCGTCTCACCTTTTTAAGTCGGATTACTCGGATTAAGTTGGCCAAAGACACAGATAAATGACGAAGGTTAGATCCAAGAACTTGAGCTCATGGTGGATCTGTGACTTTGGGCAACATCCTCCGTAAGCTGGTCCGGTTTTTCAGGTTTCACCTTTCGAAAGAGAGAGGTTACCCTTAAAAGCTCTAACCTATTAAAAAGTAAACCAGTACAACTGACCTTCAGCTTTTAAGGGCAACCTCTGTATAGAGTAGTACACAGTTCCCAGCTGCGGTGTGGTCGCAGTCATAGTTTCCTGCAAGTCACTCACTGAATGTTTAACAAGCACTAACACACCGTCTGCCAGAAATATACCTTCAGCCACTGAGAAGTCCGCTAAAGGTAGCTGAAGCTGAAGCGGTGTGCTGTCTCCACAGGTTAGATCAGTGTGAGTTTAAATAACTGGGAGCAGTGAGTGTGATGAGGCGACTGGGACGGCGGATCACACCGGAGCAGGGGAAGAAAAACACACTGAGAATCCTACGGAGCGGTTCTGTCCAGTAAAACAACCGCAGAAAACCTGCCCGGTGTGCGGCGTCGGAAAGTCCTGGATCGGTGGAAGAAGTGGAGAGAGGGGAGAGAGTGGACCACTGGTTCCAGAAGAGTCTTATTCTCATCAGAAATTCATATATTAAGAGTTTTTTCTTTTAGCCATGCCAGCAACATAACTTCCTGGTCTTTGCAGGTTTTCCAGGTGTTTAGATGTTTTCAGTTCCATCAAAAAGGCTCAGATTCCTTCTTGAGCTTGTAGTTTGGCTGTTTACTGTCTGCTACTGTTCAGCAACACTGCTCCTTCTTCAGTCTGTTAAACTGATGACATTCTGTAATTCAGACAGTAAAGGCCCCTTTTAATGGTGCTTCATTCAGACAAGACAAATGACGAAGACAAAAGACTGAACAGTATATCAAGGTTCAAGGATCGGCTAATGAGCAAAAGCGTAAATCTAGTGTCCAGCTAACTAACAGAGTACTTTATTTATGATTTCCTAAACAATGGTGATAATCTAACTACTATACTTTACCAACAGTAAAACAAAAACATCCTTACAACTGTGACGGAGCTCTGAACCGAGGATGGCCGCTATTTAACAAAAGATTCAAAACAATACACTGTGACCTGACCTGATCCATTCTGTCTCCATGTCAGGGATCATTTATAACTATAAGTAACTAATGAAGTCACTGCTGTGGTGTATAAATCCAGCTGCTGCAGGTATTACTAATGCCTGATAAACTCAGAGGAGCTCAGCTGTTAGCAACAAACTAAACTTCAACTCATGTTAACCATTTAAAAAAGAAATCAAAACCTGGATTACATTCATTTATATGCAAGTCTCATTAATCTGACCTGTTGCAGAAGCTGTCTTCATCCCAGAAAAGTTGTATTTTTCTAGACATTTCAGTTTTTACCAAACTGCAGAGCAAAGTGAATGAGTGGGTCTATCCGTTAATGGGACTGCATGCGGTGTGAGGTGTTGAACGTGAGATGTTACTAAGGTTCGACCTCGAGAGATTTCAACTGTGATGTTTATGGAAAAGTATGCCGGGTGCTAGTTCAGACATGAAGCGGAAAGATTCAAATGCCGTCAGATTAACGGAAAGGAGAGGATATCTAAAAGGGGCTTTGCAGATTTGTTTCTACAGACATCTCAAGCAAGAGTGCAAAAAGTCTTGTTCTGTAACCGGGGCTCACTGATTTAAATGCTCCACGTCTCTCCCTTCTTTTTCTATCCTTGAATCGATGTTTTAACACAGAGAGGGTAAGGAAAATGTTCCTGGACACAGTGAAGGTCTATAGATTCAAGTGCTGATTGAATGTTTGGTTTAAGTGAAGGTGTGTTTGCATGGGACCGGTGCGCTACAGAACCGATGTGCCCATGGGCTTCCCCGTTGTTGAGGAAGCCTCGTGTTTATGATCATCTATAGACCTTGGACGCGATCAGAGAGTTGGTCTACGGTTTACGGTCACAGCAGCACAGTGATGATGTCACAGCGGCGCCCGAAAACATCCGGCTCGGCAGTGACATCACACTGTCGCGAAGGCACGTGAGGTCACTGGGAGGGAGGCGAGGCCGACACACAAACACAAACACTGAACATGCAAAGGTAACGACAGACTGAGGAAGGGGAGCAAAGAAGGGAATAAGAAGAAATTAGGAACAAAATTACTGCTGTATAGCCTTATGATAGCATTTATTTGTTTTTGCATCGATGCAATGAAGCAGAAAATAAAAATCTGCAAATTAAAAGGCAGCTGTCTGTGTAGATTCCCAGTCATCCAGGTCATGGTAATCCTAAGAGCTTCAGTAGAAGGCAGCTGGACTTCTCTCTTAAGTCGTTGAAGACATTTCACCTCTCATACAAGAGGCTTCCTCGGTTCAAACCAGCTGGTTGGGAGTCACAGGCATTTGTTCTCACACCTAAATCACGAGTCATTCTCATATGACGTAAAAGGTGGAAAATCTGCCTGGAGAGGGAAGACTCATGGTGTTGATGATGATGAAACTGCCTGAAGAGGCTGGACTCAAGGGGCTGATGGTTGTGAAACTGCCTGGGAATGTATGGCTGATGATATGAAACCGTTGAAGTAGATGGCTCAATCTTTACTGGTGGTGAAACTACCTAGGGAGGGATGGCTCATTGGGGTGAACTATGTACTGAGGGGTGACCCATGGTGATAAATCTGCTGAAATTGCTTGGGGAGTAATGTCTTATGGTGTTAATGGTGATAAACTACCTAGGGAGGGATGACACATGCCAATAATAATGAACAAACTTCCGGGGAATGGTGGCTTGTTGTGTAAATGAGTGTGAAACTGCCTTGGGAACGATTAACAAAGTAGAGGAAGGGGTGTTCAATATGTTAATGGTGGTGAAACTGCCAGGAGAAGGTTGGCTCATGGTGTGAAATGATATAAAACTGCTCAGGGAGGGGTGCCTCATGGCATTATTGTTGATAAAACAGCCAAGGTAGGGTTGGCTTGTAGTGTGAATTGATGTGCAACTGCCTCAGGATGGTTTGACCCAAAGTGTTGCTGTTGGTGAAACTGCCTAGGGATGGATTGACTGAAAGGGTTAATGGTGGTGAAACTCCTCAGGAATGGCTTAAGGTGGTACTTGTGGTTGAAACTGGGAAAGAGACACTCATGTTGGTGATGGTGGTGAAACTGTCTGGGGATAGATTGACTGAAGGTGTTGCTGTTGGTGAAACTGCCGGGGGATGGATGACCCATTGTGATAATTACGGTGAAACAGCCTAGGGAGGGATAACTTAAGGGGTTAATGGTGGTGAAACTACACAGGAAAGGCTTAAGGTGGCACTTGTGGTTGAAACTATGAAAGAAAGACTCATGTCTGTAATAGTGGTGAAACTGCCCCGGGAGGGATGACCCATGGTGTTAATAATGATAAAAGTGCCATGGGAGTGTTGGTCTATGGTGTGAATTGATGTGAAACTGCCAAGGGATGGACTGACTCAAGGTGTTGCTGTTGGCAACACTGCCAAGGGATGGACTGACTTGATGGATGAATGATGGTTAAACTCCCCAGGGAAGACTTAAGGTGCTACCTGCGGTTGATACTCGGAAAGGACAACTCATGGTGTTTTTATTTATTTATTTGTTTATTTAGACGGGACAGTGCGTATTACTGTACATGTAATCTCAGGTTGTAGTAAATACGCCGGATTTAGCACAAGGCTAATTTCCATCCGGTGTCCCACACATTCATAATGATAAAACTGCCTGGGGGGTCTTTAGACTGTGCTCTGAGTACTTGATAAGCACTGCTACAGTATTGCAATGAACCCTGCAGTTTCACGACAATTCACACCTTAGGTAATCCCTCCCGTGGCCGTTTCACTTCCACTATCACCTTGGTACTTTCATATCCAGCCACACTTTGAGTGAGTTTTGTGAGTCTTAGCTGTCAACAGGCTCTGAGCCATGTGTTTTGGGGGTTGAGAATAAATAGCTGGAACTCCCCACCAGTCACTTAGAACTGAGGAAGCCTTTTGGAGAGGTTAAACGTCTTCAAGAACTATAAAAGAAGTCCGGTTTCTTTCTGCTGAAACACTTAAGATTAAAATGCAGCAATTTAAAAATAAAAACTGTCTTCAGGTAGAAAATTCTCAGTGGCGACCCCTTTCTGAAAAGTCCAACATGCCAGCTGTCGATAACACTTTCTCTGAGATGTGACGTTAGAGCTTCTCCAGAAAAAAGACCCTAAATCTTACTTTCCAAACCACAAATTAAAACCAAAGGTGAGGGAGTTTTAGACAAGCGTGTGGGGTACAGGACATGGTCTGAGGTAATACCTAAGGTAAGGTCCTTGAGTGTTTCTATTCACATCTTCTACCCATTTAGTTACATCATAAAACTCTGTTTTGAAGCGAGGGGTTAAATACCTGTGGGAGGGGGAGGGGGGGAGTTAATGGACACAACACAAGGAGGGGGGAGAAGAGAGAAAAGTAAATGAAAAGGACAGAAAATCTCCAGAAATAAGCAAGTGTGGGGAGGAGGGGGGGGGGAGAGAGGAAGAGGAAATATTTTAGGAAAGCAGAGCAGAGCAAAGATATTCTGAACAAGATGCAATTGAGAAAATGGTGAGAAGATGGCGGACAGACCTGTGCGTGGTCTCAGACGACAACGGCACCATGACAATCACAAACAACTGTGTGGTGTGTCGCAGGCTCAGTTGCACATTTGGTCACATCATTCCAAGCAGTCGGCTTCTCAGTCAGTCTCATGCTCATAACGAGGTAAACAGGTTGCACGACACACTACTTCACATACGCCTTCGAAACCCGACAAACAGACAAAGCGAGGCGCCAGGCCGGGAGGCAGCCGATGCACTCTGCTCATTCACAGTCAGCAGGCACAAACACCGGACTCGTTCACGGGCTCTGAGGTAAAGACTTAGAAGTGCAATGCAGACTCACAATCCAGACACGAGCTTAAGACAGACATGATCTCACTGTCTCGTGACTTTCAAGGCTCAGTACTATTTATACCGCTCTCTATATCTGATATAAAACCTAAAGACAAGCATTTTGAGAGTTTTTTTCCCCTTTGTTACAGCCTTTAAAGGATAATGACAATTCTGGATTTTATCTTTCAATACATTTAACAAAAAGACCAAAACTTTTTTTTTCTGTGTGTGCAGCCACAACCTGTCCAAACATTATTTAACCCTCTGAACCCTGAGCTTTTTTTTTTCTTTTTTTTAAAAAATCCTGTCACATTTTTACTCACCGTGGGCTCATTTTTTACTGCAAAATAAAGTCCTGTGTCTCTATGGAAACAGAACAACCATGACTAGAAGGAGAGAGAACTGAATAAAGTCTTCTGTGCAGAATGACACAGGTACAGCATACGAAATAAGCTGAATATCCCAAAAATATGGGAAAAATCTTTCCTAATGCCCACAGGTGTTAGCAATACTGGAAAAACATGGTGTTTCTCCATACTATAGATATTTTACTTACATATTTACAACCTCCACAAACCCTTTCTCTCTACTTGTTTCCCCATGCTGAATGCATCCTCCAACAACTTCCTGTATACCATTTTAAAATGATGCTGCATTTATTTTATTTACAATTAATCTGAGAACTCTCTGAATTTTTGTCAAGTGACCGTTGGTTTCAGCTGAGTCAGTCACAGCTTCTGAGTTGTACCAAGGAGCGTAGAACTTTTTGTTTTTACAGGATCTGGTGCAAACATTTATTTTTAGCAATTTGTTTCTAAATGAGACGTGTAGAATAAAGTGCTTTTTCTCAATTATTACACGTTTGGGCTTAGATCTGGTTGTTTTCCAGGTGGAACTGCACATTGAACATGATATGTTCAAGGATTGCTGGAAAATTCTAAAGATTTTTTCTATTTTTACAGTTTCTGGCACTGATAAATGGTGTGATTGTGGTGATTTTTTTTAAGATAACATGCATTTTGGGATTCAGAGGGTTAAAAACACTATTGCACCGTTACAAAGACGCTGTTTGAGTTTATTCCTCATCGATTCTGAGTTAATCCAAAGCAAATAGTTCCTAACAAATACAACATTTGCTCCTCTTTGCTTTACATTTCTTAAAGAATTCAGTGAACACATGTTTTCTGAAATTATTTTGCCTTCTTTCAAATGAAATTATAAATTTTGTACCTTTTTAAAATGATGAACAAACATCAGGAGGAACCATAACGATAGTTAAATGAAGAGAGTCTGACTAAAACATTGTTTGTTTTGGTCTTTTTGTGCGATAACGGCAGATTTATCCTTTAAAAGATCCTGATCATTCTGTTTTCCGCTGAAACATAAACTGTTCGTTGACTTTACAACACGTTCGGCATCCAACCAGGAACTTACTCTGTGGAGTTAGAGCGAGCGCGGAACTTCTTTCCTTTCAGTTTCTTACGATTGCCGCTCAGGTTTCCTGCAGAGACACACAACAGAAACGCACACCTTTAAATACAAACACATACAATAACATGCAAAATACTTATTGGTGTTTTAATGCAGGGAGACGACGTGGGAGCAGTTCAGTGATGCCACGTTTTATCTACGCTAGTTGAAATATAGTGAAGTGATCAAGACTTTATCACAGTTTTTCTGTCTCTGTTTTAGGAGAACAAACAAACTGCAGTCTTTCTTTCAACCATAAATCTGATTTATTTGGATCTTAAGCGCGACTTTAGCAGAAAGTCATGTACAAGCAGTTGTTACAGTTTGTGTTCCAGCCTGCAGGGAACTTTGCATGAGTTTTGTGAACAATAATGTTATCAGATAAAGGATTAAAGATGTACGGTGTTTTTAATGAAGAACAGGATGTGATGTTCTATGAATAATAATGGGGAGACAGAATTAAACCTCAGCAGTTCTTGTTTTCCTTGTAGTTTAAGGTCAGACCATTTCTTTTTAAACAGTTCTGTCTTTCTGCTCCACCTGCAGCAGCGACACACTCTGCTCAGTCCACCAAGTAATACATATTTCCTGGCTTCAGGCTCCTCCATCTCTCTGTCATCTCATCTTTAGAGAAGTTTTGTCTTCACTTTTCATGGCTATTCCTGACTAAACCCTCATTTGTGCTGGCAGCATATGCACGGAAATTGTAAGACAGGTTTAGCCGATTTTAAATTTTGTCGCGAGGACATTCTCCATTCATCATTAGAAAAGAGTTGGAATTGAAATAGTCGCTGCTGGACTTTGGAGATGCTTTAATTTGTACAAGCTTTCCATCAGCAGAACCCAAACACAGCAGGAAGATCTAAATTCTCCAGAAGTCTCGTGCTACTGACGTGGTGTGATGTCCTGTAAAAACAGCAAAATCACAGCCTTCCGGACACATTCATGGAAGCTCAGAGGGTTTTTCTGAGTTCTCTATGAGGGGAAATGCAACCATCTGCTCACGAGACTGATGTGGACCCGTCGCAGAATAATCAGAACCTCAAGTTGTCCACTTTCATAGTCCACATCAGTCACGCAGAAACCGGAAAGCGAGGTCTTCTGTGCTCTGAATTTTTCAATAACTATGACTGTCAGGAGTGATCTGAAGACAAAGTTCTAGTATAAATCTAAGAGGATTCTTATCAGTGAGTGCCGGAGAAGCGTGACTGCTGTTGTGCGTTACCTTGCCACGAGTTGCTCCTCGGCCTTCCATTTTCACAGATGTCCGAGATATGTTTGGCGTCTGGAATCCTCTCGCTCCACGAGTGGGACAGTCCGTTAGATCTGCACATACGAGAACACCACGAACAAAACAGATCAGAAAGGTTCCTCTGAGCGAGTCGAGACGAAGGAAACGCTGTGAGGTGAACGACGGAGAAGATGGACAACATTATGAGCCATGATGGCAGCGTCATGGCAGCTGAATATGAAATGAGAAACAGAAACAGTCATAATGTTCAGAAATACGAGCATTTTGGTTCACGTCCAAAATATTTACAGATAAGGTGACATTTAATGAAAGCCGTGAGAGCAACGAAGCGTGAGCTCAGCTTGACCGCTGATTTAGAGAATCCAACACACAACCAAACACACAACAGCCAGCAGATGAATGAGTGATGATGATGGCACACCTGAAGCCAAACACTGAGATGTTCTGAGAAATGGATGGGATGGAGGGAGTGAAGGACAAGGTGCAAATCTGCAGGTGGGACAGGCAGGCTGACCTCTTCTTGGAGCTGCAGCCCGAGTTGGTGCTGACGCCCGGAGGCATGTCGCTGTAGAAAGAGTCGGCGTCTCCAGGCTTAGTGACGTAGTCGCCTGGAGGGATTTGTCTGGAAATACAGAAGGAGCTTTCAGACTGAACACCAGCAGAGGAACCAGAAACCTGCAGATGTTCTCAAAACGGTATCTATCGCTGGTTTATTGTTTTTTGTTCCGATAATAAGACGTGTTCCCTGTCTTCAATCTGACTTGTGTTGTTGGATGAATGTTCACTTATTGCACTCGACTGCATCCAGTCAACACATCCTCAGGCTGTGATGCATGAAAATGGGCATTTTTGTTTCTATTTTGTTTCTATTTCAGGTGTCAGATTTTTTATTTTTTTTAATTAGAACTCAATACATTTTTTTGTTTCTATGTTTTGTTTCTATTTTGTGTCTATTTTTCAGGTGTCAGATTTATTTTTTTTATTTTTTTTTATTTAGTGGTACACATTTTTTGTTTCCAAAAAAATAAACAAGAAAACCAAAAAAAAAAAAAAAAGAAAAAAAATGTGTTTCTTGCAAATTCCTTTTTATCTCAGTGTTTTAATGACAGACAAAAAAAGTAGGATTATCTTGTTTTCCTGCTTTGAAACCAATAAATAAATAAATAAATAAACAAATAGACCAGTTTTTAGTATTATTATTGTATAAAAGTCCAAATCAAAAAAGCCACGATTCCTGTTTTTGTTGTGAAAAATGAAAAAAAGTAAAAACTGTTTTTCCATTTTCTGGTTTTGAAATGAGGAACAGAAACTATTTTTTTCATGTTTGAATTACAAATGAAGCGCAGATTATCTGATGATTCTTGGACCATGTACTGTGACCTTTACATTACTATTACTGACAGATTATTATCTTTAAAATAGTTTCAAAGTAGTGTGCTTGGTTGTCTGTCTCTAAGTGTGGCCCTGCGATAGACTGGTGACCTGTCCAGGGTGTCCCCTGCCTTCACCCTAAGTTGGCTGGGATAGACTCCAGCCCCCCATGACCCTCGTGAGGATTAAGCGGTGTATAGAAAATGGATGGATGGATAGTTTCAAAGTCACAGCTTTAAAATGCAACGCGTGAAAAGCGGAGTTAAAGTGAGCAAACCGGCAGAATCTTCGCTGAACCTCGGACTCGACGTAACGTTTCTGCTTGTAGCTCCTGTGAAGAGAACAAAGTCCTTATTACAGTCCATCAGTGGTTTTATTTTTGAACACATCTGTTGCAACATCACACATTTAGTTAAACCCCAAATCAGTAATACCTTTGCCAAATTTAGATTTATTCTACATTCTAATTTGACCGACAGGTTTCTTCTGCTTCTAAATGACAAACGAGTGACAACAGACATTCAAAGTCATACAACACTGAGTCCCAAATCGCTGCATTTTTTAAAGACGACGCCACGCCACAGTACATTAAAGTTGTTGTAATCAGTTAAAAGTATTTGCTGGATCACCAAAGAGCTCAGAAATGCATGATATGTTTATTTCCCAAAATAACCCAGTAAACAAACTGAAATATGTCTTAATAGCTCTTATCACAATTCCCACTGATGCTGCATTACAGCTGTAAAACTACAACACTAGTTTAACCTCAAATTGGTGGAAAAGATTCACTTTACTTAGATTAATATTTACATTTACACACTACAACAAGTAAAAAGAACCAGTTTGTTAATACAGCGTTGTAGTAAAGTTTGCAAACTAAAATGATCTGAACAATATAAATAAAAATATCATTTGCAACAGTACTTTTCTTAATAGTTGGTGCAATATTAGGGTCAGTCTCATGAGTACTGTTTTGTTTTCATGTGAAATATTTGATTTTGTGTGCAATATTTCATTTTTAAGATGCAATATTTCAATTAGATGTAATATTTCGTTTTCATGGCCAATATTTTATCATCATGTGTGGTGTAACTTTACTATTTTAGTAACATCAAGTTAGTATTACCTTTTTTTTTTTTTAAATTTAGTAATGCATCCTACTTAAATGTTATTGCTTTTCTCTTAGGCCCTGCTTTTATACTCATGTTATGCAGTTTTTATTTGTATTTATTTTAATTTCCTTCAGGATTCCTAAAGTCCTACCTTATGTTATATGATCCTGATGCTGATTTCAGTTTTTTTCTCAAAAAATTGTGACAATTTCTGAGTGGATGACAAGTTTCACATGCAAAAATGTAAAAGAAAAAAAGTTAAAATTCATAATTAACATTGCTAATACGGTGTTTCACTGTCATTTGTTATTTGTTTATGTCATTTCCAGCCAGAAGAAACCTGTTGGTCAAATAAAAAATCCCTGTAAATCTAAATTTGGCCTTGCAATGAAGAATTTTGGGTTTAACTGTAAAGAAAAAAAAAAAAAGAAGAAAGAAAAAAGGAACTCACTTGAAGCACCAGGCTGTGACGGCCAGGATGAGGGCGAGGAAGAGGATGGAGCCGGCGATGGCCCCGATGATGATGTTGGTGCTGGTGATACCTGAGACAGAGGAGCAGAGCAGAGCGGCAAGACAAATGTGTGTTAATTGGATCTCTGGTATCCTGAGCGATGCAGACACATGGGGATACACAAACCACAAAACACTGCAGCAGAACACAGAAACACAGCACATTGAGCAGGAGGAGTTCAACGGGAGAACACGGGGGAGTAAACTGAGAACCACCAAACTGCTGCCACCATTCAGCTCTACTCTGAGGGGAAAACTACAGAAACGGAGCATTTTCCGTTTAAAGTCATTCACCAACCGACTGCGGTGAGCTGGAGTCGGTGTGAGAGAGGAGGAGGACCAGGAGTCACACCAAAGACGGGACAAACACAATGAAAAATGAACTCAAATCTGACCTCAAGTCACTCCGTCAAAGACATCGGCCTGTCGACAAAGAATGAGTGTGAAAATAATGACAAACAAAAAGAATGACATGCATGGTTCAGTGAATACAGCTGGTTTGAATGAGCGGACGTGAACACAGGCGCTAAAATAAAGAGAAACGCAGCAAAACGAAGAGGAGATATTTCGTGGATTTGTGAGGGGAAGGAACGGTTAATAAAAGAAGAACCAAAAGAGTCGAAGTGGGCTGGAGAGCGGTGGAGAGGTGAAGGTGTGGAGAACAGAAAATGGGATGAACAGGTGGAGAGCGTGTTGAGTGAATCTACCTGAAACAGATGCAGTAGGTCCAACCACTGGGTAACTGAAAGGAGACATGGAGTTACAGTCGTCTCCCGCCCAGCCCAGGTAACACACACACTTCAGCTCATTACTGCACACCTGCAGGATCAAGATTAAACACACAAGAGTTAAAAAAACATCTTTAATTTTGGCCTTCTTCCTGCATGCTTGTTGTCTCCAACACCTGAAAGCTAAATCCCTGCAGTTAACGATCAACAACAACAAAAACGATCAGATATTATCAGAAATCCCCTTTTTAAAAAAATATTTTATTTTTTCTGAAACCCAAAAGCTGCAGCGGATTTGTCCCTTTTTTTTTTTTTTTTTTTAAATACCAAAATAACCCCCAAATACAACCCTTATTGCATTTTGAGGGACTTTGGGCTGTGATGGGAACATTGTCCGCCAGCTCTAGTGGAATTCCTTTTTTTTTTTTTTTTTTTAAACATCAAAAAAATACAGTTTATCAGAGCAAACTGTAAAAACAGAAAAGTTGTCCAACAGTCTTTAAAGTAATTGTGTCAAATGTAGTTTTGTTGTGAAAATTCATCTAATCGAAGCTCAAAATTGTCATATTTTCTTAAAAATCCATTTATTCTGCATGTCTTGTTTACAATTTTGCCAAAATTAAAGCATTTGCTTTAACCAGAGTCTGCAAAAATTGAAAAATTCTGCACTTCTTGGCGTAACACGTGACAAATTTTTCAGGTGAACTGCAGGCAGTGTTTCCGCAGAGCAGAGAGGAGATGACAAGAAAAACGGGAAGAAAAAAAAAAAAAACGGAACAAATGAAAAAAAGCAACAAGGCCCAAAAAAAAGGGAAAAAAGAACCAAGTGGTGGAAGATACATTCAGCATGGTGAAATATCTTTCTGTAGTTATTGTGCAGAGTAGTGGGATAAATGCTGAGTTTGTAAAGGCTTTAAAAATCTACGCAGGAAAATATCTGCAGTATGTGGAGGCACCATTTTATGTCCACATGTTACCAACATGTGGACACTTAGAAAAATGTTGCATAAAATAAGAATCTAAGAAATTCAACTTTTTTCCCCCCTTTTGTAATGATTTATGGAATTATATCTGTGCCATTCTGCACAGAAGACATTTCCGAGTTCTCTCTTCTTCTAGTCATGGTTGTTCTGTTTCCACAGAGCTGCAGGACTTTATACTGCAGTGAAAAATGAGCCCAAAGTGAGGAAAAATGTGACTGGAGCAAATAAAAAGGCCAGAAACTGCTTGGGGGCTCAGACGGTTAATTAAGGATATTGTTAGAAAAGACCCAGTTTGAGGTTTTAAAAGCGGTACAAATGTTTAACATTGTGCCGCCACTGATACATTAACTAGCATTCGGGTTGTTAACAAAACTTAGCCAAGAAAACTAGACCTTGTGTGTCAGAAATTCTTAGTCTAATCTGTGGTCAGGTGCTCTTGCATAGTGTTGTTTTCATCCCAAAAGTTGATTAATCAAAAACAGAAAAGAACCTTGATTTAAAAGAACAGTTTCAGCTGAATGTCTAAATGCTTGTGTTCAGTGTTGGTTCGTACCCCGTGTCCGGAGCAGATGGATTTGTCCGTGGTTCCGGGGCAGGTGCTGAAGTTGAACTGTTGGACCGGGAGGCATTTGTGGTTGAAGCAGATGCTGTCAGTTCCGCAGGCTGTTCCGTCCTCCACGTACCCCAGATCGGAGTCTCCGTCGATCACAACGTGAGCGCCGCTGCAACAGCAAACGTGAATAAATCAGTCGCAAAGAACTTCTTATGAGAAGGACAAGAAGTCTTTCAGTTCATGCAAGAATTTGTTCTGGAGTTCCACAGGGCTCTGTGCTTGGGCAGATACTTTTCACCTTCACATGTTCCCTTTATTGGAAAACACTGAACAAACTTCCTTTGCTATGCAGATGACACACAACTGTATTTGTCTATAAGGCCAGATAAAACAAATCAGTTACTTCAAGTGTGTTTTAAAGACATAAAGGCCTGGATGATAAATTCTTATAAATTCAGATTAAATTTAGGTATTTGGCTCTAAACGCCTTGAAAATGTAAACACATCGTACCCTTTGGTCGAAGCTGCAAGTTTCTCATCTGCAGTTACTGTCCTCACCAACCTTCCCATTGTTAACTGTCCTCTTATGCATTGCTTATCTACTTTCTTTCCCGTTTACCCTCCTCCCAGCTGGAGGCCAACGTCCACCCTCCCTGAGCCTGGTTCTGTGGGAGGTTTCTTCCTGTTGAAATTGATTTTTGATTTTTCCTCCCACTGTTTTCAGAGTGATTTGCTGGACTTTTCTCTGTAATCTAATAAGTTCAAGTCTTCACCTTACTATGCAAATTGCCCAGAGATGACTTATACTGTGTCTTATTGAACAATCCAAATCTTTAGTTTGAAACTTTTTTAGTGTGGCAGGTTGCTGCTTGGAGGTCGTTATTGCTTCTGGTCATGAAAGCAATTTTGACAACTCTAACTTGTATAAGGGGAAGAAAAAGCTATGAGAAATGAACCATGGAAACGGCAGGCTTAGACTTGAATTGAGTCAGACTATGTGCTTTATAAACAATTCAGACACACGAGGAAATTATTGTTTGGTATGTAAGCCTGGTTATACTTTTTTATCCTGAGGAGATTGACACCGAAACCTGACACTGATGTGTTACTCAACAATCAAAAGTTTGTCATTTTAGCTAAAAGTAAGAGTTTTTTTGTATGTGGAAGTCCAGGACCAGGAAGAAAATGCTACCAGCAAAATCACCAACTGTCATTTTTAGTCTGTTTGCTTAGGCTTATGGTTCGTATCCACAGGATCCGTCTCTTCAGTGCTTCCTATTTGTTGTCTATGGGAGCTGCCATACAATCCGTTCTGGTAGCGTTTCCTGTTTCTTATCTGCATAAAATAGAGGTCTCAGCTACTTTGTGCAAATGAAGAGCGCCAAACCTGATCTGTTGCCTGTGGAAACTTTTGGAAAACTCATTTTGTTAATCTAAAATGAAGACAGATTCAGCAGCTTATTTCTTGCCTCCCACGTTTTCAGACATTTTTCGGAATAAAAGTTTCCGAGCCATGTTGGTCGTGTGCAGCCAGTGTTTGCAGAGTCGTCTACATCTAATGTTGGGAACTCATTGCATCTAAACCAAAGGGAAGTCTTTGCACATCTCGAGGTAGGTGTGTGGGAGAGGAACGAGCACATCCAGCAGGTACAAAAACAGACTCCTGCACAGTGTCTAATTTGCAATCAAATTTATTAAAGCAACGTTTTGGTCATAGACTTTCATCAGGCGGTGTGGTAGTCTGTTTTCGGACCCACTGCATCTAAAAACGCCACTGTAGACGTGAGCATCAGTCTGACTCTCTGGATGTAGTCTGTGGGTATAAACCTGTCATTTCCATCACTGTTTTCTCCTCGCCTTTCACTGTCTGCAGATTACTATTTTTAAAATTCCCCCAGCTACAGGAAACAACAACAACAACAACCTCCGAGCTGCAACCTAGATACTGAAAATGGCAAGTTTTGCCTCTTTTAGATGAAGCAGTAAGGCAGGCCTGCTTGTTTTTCATTAGTCTATTTATTTATTTATTTTTTTTACATATACTAGAATCTTTGCAATATTAGAATTTCTCTGCTTACGGGACAATTGTGCAAAATAGACTAAATCTGTGCAATATCAGTCTTTCTACTTATGGAAGAGTCTGTGCTATATCATTCATATGTGCAATATTATTATTTTCCGGTGCAAAATCTGAATGTGTACATAACACAAAGGGAAGAATCAGTACATATGTATATTTTTTGGTTTATTTTTCGTGTCTACTGATGTTCCCGTCATGCTTGCACTGTCTCCTTTGCTGCTGTAATACTGCCAGTTTCCCCACTGTGAGATGAATAAAGGTTGATCTTAGTTCATCCTGTATGTTATGCCGTGCAAATGTTCTGCCAAAACAGTTCCACTCGTCACTATATATTTTGTGCAGGGGCACCATCACTACATCTTGGGCTTAGTGCCGCTGCATTGGATTGTGACTGACGCTAGAGCATTTTTTCTCTGCAGACAGATCATTCTAAAACACTAACACACCGTTGTGGAGGTACATCTGGATATGTGAGGCTAGTTTGAGAGTTCAACGCTTTTTTTTTGTAGCATACCTGCAGTCCAGGGAAGCGCTGTGTCGGGCCACTGAGAAGGAGGTCAGTCCTCCCTGCAGCTCTCCCAGTCGGGGGGCAGGTGAGATGTTGGAGCACAGCAGGTATCCGCAATGAACATCCCTGAAACACGAATACAGATCAGTCGGAAAGAATAACCCAGAAAGTGCATCAGGCGTTGCTCGTAAAGGAGACGGACTTACTGTTTGTTGCACTGGATCCACGTGTCCTTGTCCTTCCCACAGTTGCCTTTCTCTGTCCCCTCGATGTTGAGCTTTTCGTAGCAGAACTTGTCGGCTGCCGTCGCCTCTGAGGGAGGAAACAACACAATCAGCTTTATGTCTGGTGCTTCATGGAGGTTGTAACTACATTTACTTGTGGAGGATCGCTACTGCAGAGATGCATGTGAGAAAGCAGACTTACTCTCTCCCCAGATGTATTTGCACTGTCTGTCTTTGGTTTTGCACCTTCCGTTAAAGCAGCGCCCCTGTAGAGAGAAATTGTATAACTCTTAATAAACACCCCTATCTTTTTAATGTAAAACACTCTCAGATATTCTAAAGAACATCTTACTTGGTCTTTTTCACACGTGTAGCCGTCCATCTTGTGCACATTTGGTGGACACTGTAAGAAACAGAGACGAACTTAAGACTCTGTGAAGTGAATCTGATTATTAATAAATCTTTATAGCTGCAGAAAATTGCGTTTAGGGAAGCAGACGCCCACCTGGCTGGAATTTCCGGTGCAGTTTTCTGGGATGTCGCAGTCATTTACTGCGTCTCGGCACACGACGCCCATGTACTCCATCTGCAGCAGCACAAGCTCATATCAAACAGACTGCCAGTGGTTTTGTGTTTGAGTTGCACCTTCTGCTGTTTCTTTTGATTCCCCACATCACAAGTCAATCTTCTCGTCAAAAACGCCCACATTTATTGACTGTGATTTTTATTTTAGGATTAGTTGGTGTTTAATTGCTGCTATTCTCATTTCAGAGGAGACTGAAGAGAACATTTTTGGTTTGTTCAGGCAAAAAAAGTATTTGAAACTTCGTGCTGGTGGCTCCATTTTTACTGAAATTATGAGCAATTTTTTAAAAGTTAGACAAGTATGAAATTAATAGAAAAACAAACAGCATTTGCCACTTTGAGAGCAAATACTGCATGTTTTTAGGGGGCTCCTCTGTCAGTTTGGTGTCCTCAACAGTCTGTTTAACCCACTCTGACGGTACAATAACGAAATGTGCAGCTTTGTACCTGGCAGCTGTTGCAGCAGAGTCCGTTGCTACAGTTGGATCCTTGAGTCAGGGTGCAGTTCTTACAGCATTTATCTCCTTCTCTGGCACACTCCTGCAGGACAAACAGAAAAGCAGAAGCTGCTCTAAGTTGTCTTCTTTGGATTTAATCCTCTGAACCCCATTCATGAGACTCAGAAACTGTAAAAACAGGAACATTTGTGGATTTTCAACTTTGCAACAGCCTTGAACTAATTAGGTGTGATGTGCAGTTCATTTGAGAAAAGCAAAAAAAAAAAAAAAAGTTTAAGCTTAGAATCAAGACATTTCATCAAAATCTCAGTTAGGAATTTTCCAAAAATAAATAGTTTGCACCAAATCTTGTGTGTGACAAAAGTTCAGGGACTATTCAGCTGAACTGCAGACAGTGTTTCCACAGAGCAGAAAAGAGACGGCGAGAGAGGAAAATACTTTCACAATTTCTTTCAAGAAAATCTCATAAAACTCCACAAACTCAACAACTTACTGATCTACTTTCACGTCTTACTATTTAATGCTCTGAACCTAAAACATCTGCTGGCAAGTTGGATCGACGAGCTATGTTTTTTTTTTTTTTTTAAAACAATTCACAATTTGTCATATCAACAAACTCCCAAAACTGAAAGAACAGAGACGGAGTTGAACTAATCATGTGCGATATGCTGAAAATCTTATTTCTTCATCGTCTTGTTTAAAAATTCACCAAAAACCACATTTGTACGATCAAGATTCTGTCAAAAAAAAAAAAATAAATATTGCGTTCCCCATTGCAACTGTCACGCATTAGTGATTTAGCTGTGATCAACAGCTATGAGACAGAAATTCAGAGAGTTCTCGGATGAACTGCAGGCAGTGTTTTCACATAGCAGAAAGGTGAATAAAACATACTGGATCAATAAAATAAGTGCAGCACGGCACAAAAGCAGTACACAGAGGAGCAAGTTGATAGACGATACATCTAGCATGGTGAAACATCTTCCTACAGCTGATGTGCAGAAATGAATGAATGCAGAAATGGTAAAAACAGTGAAATATCTTCAGCATGTAACGCCACCGTTTTCCAGTGTTGGTAACCACTGAAAACGCTGTAAATTCCAGGTTTTTCAATATTTTTATAAAGCAAGACTACCTTTATTTATTTATCTTTTTATGTGATTCATAGCCTTGCATCTGTGCCCTGCTGCACATTAAACATTTCTGAATCCTCTCTCCTTCTTAATGGTTGTGCAGGATATTGCAGTGAAAAACGAGCCCACGGTGAGAGAAATGTGTGTCCTCTGTCACATAATCCGACAAACTCCATGCATATGTTAATACCGTGCATTCAGTGACTTGATTTCTCCAGTGAAATTACTTCACTGTGTCAAATTACCTCCTGTTTAGAGTGCAGAGACACAGCAGGAGGTCTTGCTGGCTGCTAATTAGACCGTGCCTTATAAATGAATTCTCCTTATTTGCATCATTTCATGCATTTATCCCCAGCACTTGAACTCACCGCCGGGCTGCCGCAGTCACACTCTTCTCCAGGCTCCACGAAGCCGTTGCCACATTCTGGAGGATCCAGCAGCTGCAAGTGCAAAACGGATCAAA
This sequence comes from Stegastes partitus, assembly GCF_000690725.1. NCBI lineage: Eukaryota > Metazoa > Chordata > Actinopteri > Pomacentridae > Stegastes > Stegastes partitus. Next base: position 349,431 of record NW_007578248.1, read on the forward strand.
TTAATATAAATATGCACATTATTACTATCGTTATATGCATGTACAGCATGTGTGTGTGAGTGCCATGTACCTTGAGAGGTTTGTTGAACAGACAGGCTCCTCCACCGCTGTTCAGAAAGTTATAGTACTCCTCCACGTTGCAGTCGGAGAACTTCTTGGGCAGGTAGAAACTGTTCAACACAACCACAACATCATGCCGTTACTGTGGATACAGCATCCCAGATATAACTGTGAAAGAGAGACACTTTAATACCACTTTAGGCCTCTGTACACATACAAACTGTCTATGTCGCACCCTTTAACTTAATTACATGTTCACTTTTACAGTTTTTCCAGACATGGGCATTGAAAATAATCATATAATATATAATTAAGTTTGCATTTTTACACCAAAGACACCATAAATATTGAAGTCTTGGGTTCACCATACTCACAGTTCAGAGGAGATCCTTATAATAAAATGGGAACAGATACACAGCACAGCTAATATAGTGATGATAACATGAGGACACATGTGGGATGTAGATGGAGCCTAAGATGCATTGTTTTTACTTTAGCCTTAACAATGGTCCGCTTTTAAGGCAGTTATTGCATCATCATTTGATATTCACATATGTTCATATTTAACAGAAATCATACTTGACTGACAGTTGAATCAATTTTTGAATGCATTCAAAGCTAAATGCCACATTCAACTCCTCTGAGCAGCTCTTTGAGATTATTCTCTTCTGCTGCACTAATAATTCAGATTTATCTCGAGTGGTCTGGACAATGCAATAACAGAGAGCCCCACCAAGAGAAAGTCGGGGGTTGGAAGTTCCTATTTCATATGTAATGAGACTAGATGAAGCCGCCTACAGCGGCGGGGGTGGCTGCATAATGACGATGGATGAAGCGCACTACAATATTTCAGAAAGATTTCCTGAACTAATCGGGTTTAAAGTTGTCCCACTTTGTCACGTGGGATGCTTGAACTCTAAATTTGTGCTGAATCTTATCAAAATCTTGTAGTTCTCATCCCCTTTTCAGACAATAACGAGGGGTGAAACGAAGATGAAACATGCTCCAGTGATTCATCCGTGAACAGAAGAAATACAAACATCACCACATGGAATCGTAGCATTACTCAGCCGTGAGAAAGACTCTTTATTTCACAGTGTATACAATCAAGGGGTCAAAATATGTATAAAATAAGAAGTGCTGCATTTTAGAGCTGCAACGATTAATCGATTAATCGATTAGTTGTTGAGCAATAAACTAATTTCAGTATCGCTTAATCAGTTTCAGTCATTTTGTTTAAAGAAAACCTGTCTAAATTCTCTGTTTTTAGCTTCTCAAACTTGAGCAAATTCTGGTTTCTTTTCTCCTTTGATGATAAATTTAATAAATTTGGGTTGTGGATAAAACATCGACGTTTTATAGACCACACAACTAATTAATCAATCAGTCAAACAACAGATTAATCAACAGTGAAAATAATTAAGTTGCAGCTCAAATGTAATTATTTACCTTTACTACTATATTAATTTTTTTGCAATGTGGTAAACAAAAGTTCACTTAACAGCTTCAATCATTTCTTCTTCCTTCCTCCATTCATTCGCGTCACCATGTCGCCCCCTGGTGGCTGTTTGGTAGCAACTAAACTACACTGAACCGCCTCAATACTGTTCAGAGTGACAAGTCTATGGCTAATTCTATTCATTAGATCAGAAAATAAAGACAATACAATACATATTTTGTCCTGCTTTGTTCATCGGAACATTAATTCTTTCATAAGAAGGAAACAGGAAGTTTGAAGTAAATGTAATAAAACCTACAAAATGTGACTATTTACTAATCTTACTTCAACCTTAATGCAATAAAATGATCTATTTTCTCTAAAGACGACAAGGTTTAGTTGGGATTGAGAATAAAAAGCTGCCACACACACACACACACACACACACACACACACACACACACTGCGAAGGAGTAAACACATATCCAGCATGCAACAGAAGTGAGCCAGCCTCTGGGGAATATTAGTCAAAGCTGGTAGCAGCACTAATCAGAGCTGCTGTCCTTCTAAAATGACACAATCCATCTCTGAAAAACAGACGGCAGCTGCCTCAGACTCAGTTGATTAATAACCTCTGTGTGTTAATGGAAATCAGAGCTTCTATAACATACACTGCTAAAGATGGTGCATAAGGTCACACACATAATTAATGCACTCCTGCTTTTGCTTCGGCACCAAATTGCAAGATTACACTTTGCTAAAATGCATGAAAAGAAGCCTGATGAACGTTGGAAGAACGTGCTCTGGTCAGATGAAGATAAATGTGTTGGGCTCAGATGGAGTCCAGATGTTTAGTGTGAACCTGACCAGGACCACCACAGTGGATGCATCGTCCTGACAATGAAGCACGGAGGTGGCAGCATCATGATATGGGGCTGCATGAGGGCAGAAGGTGTTGATGACATTTATAGATGAATGTCTGAGGATAAACCAAACTAGATGACTCCCAGTCTGCAGAAGCTTTAGGAAGAGGAATATTCCAGCAGGAGAACCATCCAAAGTACAAATAAAAAACTACAACCTGGATGTATGGAAGTATACGGCCTGACTTGAGTCTTTTAGAACATCTTTGGAATATTTCAAAAAGAAAGGTAGAGCAACACAAATCCTCCAAATGCTAAAAGGTGATACAGATGTCAGTCATTCGACATATAAGTGATATCGTACTCACTTCTGTTGTAAACTATATATGTGAACAGACTCATTCATGTACATACAAACACACACAGTAAGTACACCCTGTGAAAACATGTGAAGATCATTAATAGCAGTCAGGTTCAGTCGATCACACATGCAGGTGCTGAGGGATAAAAACAAACTTCCGTCATGACTGAGGTCCTCATTGAATACAAACGTCTGAAATACCATTGACTTGATTTTAGGGGGGGGGGGAAGCAAATTGGAGTCGTACAGGAAGCACAGAGTCACCTGTCCTCTGTCATGTGACCTCCATGACATGGGATCAGGTTGTTATGGTAACCAAATAGAGCGGGATCGGGACGGTAAATGTTAGGGGAGTGTACTGTTGTTATGGGGAAATGAGTAAATATAGACCTGAGATGAGAATGACATTGCAGACTGTATCAATCGGTTAGACATGAATAAAAAACAAGTGATGGAGAGTCCTGACTGTCAAAGGGCAGAGCGGAGGAGGAGCCTTTCAGGAAGTAGAAATTAACACTTTCTTGGTTGATCAGCGGCCAAAAACTCAAGAATACACTTCATGTGAAATTGTGTGATTATGAAAAATACAGCCGGTGTGTTAATAAACAGGACATCAAGCTGTATTTGTTCATATCATTTTAAACAAATAAATTTTAAAAAAAGAGAAGCTGGGCCCACAGTGCCGGCTGTAGCGCCGTTTGGATGAGATGGGAAAGGTTGTGGTGACTGACAACCCCCTCCGAGGCAGCCAGTCGGATCAAAACCAGCACAAGCAACGCTCGAGCAAGCTTCTGCTCACCTGCTGTCCCATTCGGGATAGAGGGGGAACGCAAGAGGTATTTCAGAAGAGGGGTACACACTCACAAACACACACAGCACACATCCATATGCTCGCAGTGGCGCCACGCCAAAGCAAGCAGGTTCAGTACACAAACACATTTTAAGACGAGCACCGGCAGGATTTCTGCAGGAAACTGACAAACATACACAGTCCGACTTACAACCTATTTTCTAATCTTAGCAAGCAAGACATTACATAAGACATTACTGCTGAGACGCTCAATGAAGTTATATAAACAAGGAGATGTGGAAAATAAACCTGGGCTGACTCCTAGTGGTGAATCGGTGAACTACAATAACACTCCAGTGGATGGAAATAGAAGATCAGGGTGTTTTCACATCGGTTGCACTGGTGCTCCTCACATTCTCATCAGGCCTTTTGGCACTGAATCACACTCATCAAGCGTCTTTGTCAGTTCTTACACACATTAGTAATTCCTTAACACATTATGTAAATAATTGTAAACAAGAATAAAGGTGCAGATGAATGTTTTGTTCCTTCCTATAAGGACGATCTAGTCAAAGGTGGCTCTTCTTCTGTTCTGTTATATTCTACGTGATAATTTATGACTCCTCGTTGCTTTGTTTCGCTGCTGCCTGATGCTGCAGTAAAAGCTCTGTTCCCACTCATGCTGTGGCCACAAGCTTTGCAATAAACACCTCATGTTGGATGTTTCAGCATATCTCAGTGTTTCCCACAGGTTGAGAATTCACTCGTGGTGGTGGGTGGCTTGGACGGAACGATGTGCCTGCAGACATTTATGCAGTTTACAGAGGGAAAAGTGTAACCCAGTTTGTTTTCTGAAACTGAAATTTACAGATGCCTACTAAATGGTTCACATGCAAACGATGATAGATCTGCAATTTACATATGTTCCCTAAACGCCTCACACGTGTCCTTAGGTGTGACAGTTCTCCAATGTTCTCTAAAAACCTGAGATGCATCAGTAGCCACTGTAATTTCCTGAAGTCTCCGAACAAGCATCAGTAGACTAGACCGATGTTCCCTCTAGTATGTATCAATAGACGCCACAATTTACTGATGTGCCCTAAACGCCTCACATGCATCAGAAGACGCAACAATTTTGCTCATGTTGTGTAGAAATCAAGAATGCAGCACTAGTTTCCACAATTTACTGTTCGGCAAAAATCAAAGACGCATCAATAGAAGCCACATTTTACTGATATTCCTTAAAAATCTAGAATGCATCACCAGACACTGCAATTTACTGATGTTCCCTAAATGCCTCACATGCATTGGTAGATGCTACAATTTGCTGTTGTTCCATAAAAGGCAAACATTAATCAGTAGACACTAAAATTTACCAAAGTTCCCTTACATGACTTGATAGACACAGCAATGTACCAATGGTCCCTGAACGCCTCACATGCTTTGGTGGATTCTACAATTTACAAATGTTCATTAAATGCCCCATGTACATCGGTAGACAACACAATTTACCACCGTTCCCTTGAAATTTAGGATGCATCATTAGACGCTGCAATTTACTGATGTTCCCTAAACGCCTCATATGCTTTGGTAGATGCTACATGTTAATGATGTTCCCATAAGATTCATTAGTAGACTCTACAATTTACCGATGTTCCCTAACAATCAGACATGCAATGGCAGGCGTTAAAACTTACCAATGTTCCCTAAACGCCCCCACATGCGTCAATCAACTCGATAATTTACCGTCATGCCCCAAAGATCTGAGACACATTAGTGGATGTTACAATTTACTGATGTTCCCTAAACGTCTCACATGCTTTGGTAGATGCCACATATTACTGACGTTCCCATATGATTCATGAGTAGACTCTACAATATACCAATGTTCCCTAAACGCCTCACATGCATCAGTAGACGCTACAATTTTCTGACGTTCCCTCAAAATTTTAAGATGTATCGGGAGTGTTACTCAGGTTGTTTCCTGACGCTACAATTTACAGACGTTCCCTAAACACCTCATCAGTATACTCTTCTTGATGACTGTGCACCGAAAAGCCTCTAGTCTCCATTTAGTTACTGCAGCACAGCACATAAGACGAGTGTTTGAGCAAAAATTAGTTTGAGAAGAGGCAAATAAAGTGTTTTAATGTCAGATTTATCTCTATCCAGGTGTTGCAGGAGCACCAGTGAAACCAATGGAATTTGTTATCTGCACTGTACAGAATCGACCTATTTAAACTCATAAACACAGGAAAGTTTGAGACCTCTTACGTAAACAAACATTAAGATTATTAAGTGTATAAAGACTATAAAATTTTGTCACCAATTAATGGTTTTGAAGTTCATAAAAACGTTCACAGGTTTTGAGGAGGCAGGAGGAGACTTTTCATTTCAGTACATTTATAATTTGACGGTGACAAATTTGGACAAAAATAACTTACAGTCTGACTAACATCCGACTGGATTCTGTGATCTGATTCTGTTCTGATGACAAACTGAGTCACCGGCATCTGCGAGTGTCGACGTGACGGGGAAATGCACTTTCAAGCCAACTTACCCAATGTCGTCCATGATGCAGCCTGTCCAGCGGTCGTCGCACTTGCATTCGCCTGGGGGATAAAAACGTTGCATCAAAATGAGATTTAAAAAAAAGGTAAATCTCTAAGTCCTCGTTAGGGCTCAGCTGCATACCGTTGAGGATCCTCTTCTTGTCAGAGAAAATGCCGATGTTCTGTCCCAGAGACTGAGCCAGAGTTATGGCCATCTCGTCTGTTTTCCCGTACTGACGGAAGAAAGAAACGGCGGGAAGAAAAGAATAAGCAGAATATTAGATGAGTCCAGAGAAAAGAAACTTTCATAAAAGGAGGTTACGTAGGCGTTTCTGCTTAAAAAAATATTTTAATTAATTTATTAAGATGGAGGGCAGAGGGACCACATACTGTATGTTCATTAATCTGCTTCATGCACATTTTTTAAATTTTGCTTTTGTCTTCTAATTTACTATTCAGCTACCTCGCCCTTTGATGTGTATGAAACCCATCAAATAATTATAATTCTATGCTATTTTTCACTGCGATGCTGTTGTAATTGAAGGAAATATAAAGTTGTTTGTGAATTATTATGGCTCGTCTCTAATATGAAGTGTTCATCCTCATGA
>NW_007578248.1:357101-374912 GCF_000690725.1 Stegastes partitus
AGAAAAGTTAAAAGTAAAACTCGTGTTGATTGAAACAGTAAAGTACTATTGTACATGAAATTGAAATATTGCACATAAAGATTTTTACGATAAAAGCCAAAATAAAAATGCAACTTTTATCCCATTCCAGATGTTGCTTGTATTTTCCACCATGTTCTAGAGCGTTCTAATAGTTTACAAACTGAGAACAGCTGATGCAGGAGTTGGTTTTATGTCGTTTCCAGCCAGAACAAGCCTACTGTTAGAATATAAATTGTGTATGAATCAGAATTTGGCATGAGGATGTAAAAATCTGCAGTTCACTTGTGATCAACACTGAACTGAGTTTTGGAGTTGTTTGAATTTACAATTAATAAGTCACCTCATTGACTCCGCCTCCTTTACTGAGAGAACAGACTCCTCCCATGTAGGAAGCTCCGCCCCAGCTGCTGTGAAAGCGATTCCCTCTGTCGAAAAACCAATTAGGCGCATGTTACATTAAAAAGGTTTTAATATAATAACAGGTTAAAGAAAAAACGCATTAAACGTCCAGACTCACGAGAAGAGGTGAACGGAGTCGCATTTCTCCTTGATGAAGTCCTTCCTGTACTTCATGAACTCCTTCAGGGTCACCATGGGGTCGTCGTCAATGTTGAACTTGTTGTCAGCTGACCAGGTTTCCATGGCAACCAGCACAATCCGAGTGTTGAGCTGCTCCCTGAAGATCTGGAGTTAAAGTACAAAAAACCGAATAAAAGTCAACGTCAGGAAAAGGAAAGCTTCATCACCAGGAGCTGATGCTGCCACCAGAGAGCAGACAGTCAACACAGGTTACAGTCTGAAGGACGAACCGGCCGCAAACTCGCTGGTAAATAACAATGTTTGCTTTCATAAGATGGAAAATCTGCCGGGGCTGCGGGCCAGACAAACACCGGAGGAGGAGGAGGAGGAGAGCGGGGCGTCAACAAGTAGACTCTACGGCAATAATGTGAAGCTGACGAGAGGACGGAGTGCAAATGATCAGGGGTTAATCCCCGTCTGACCTCCCTGTTTGTCATCTGTGAGGAGATATTAGAATAAATAATAAAACGATGAGGCTGTGAAGGGACTAAAAACACCTTCAGATGGTCAGCGTGCACCAGAGCTGTGCTGCTTTCTGAACATCATGCTGGTTATGGACAGAAAACCGAAGTGTATATTCTGTACATTTTGTAGTAAATATTACACTGTAAAAAAAAAAAAAAAGATATATGTATACAAGTGTTGAATACCTTTTATTTATATACAGTGAAATTTTATGTGTATTTCTTTGGTTTACTGGATATTCTCTGTGAAATCTGAACACTGACAAAAAGGGAAAATGTGTAAAATAATCGTGGAAAAAATAATTCACCATTTTTCAGTCTTTATACAAATTCTCTTTCGCATGATGACAAATATCTGAAAAACAACTTCTTTAGATTCAGCAAATCAGTGTCATTTTAATGTCAAACATTTTTATTTTTTTAAAGTACATTTATTTAATGTGGATGCTTTTTACAGTTGATTTAAATAAAGTTAATAAAGTGTCATTTGGTTTACTAGATATTATCTGTACACTAAAAAAAACATGAAACTTTGGTTTGTTTTACTATTTTGTCATTTCTTATATGTATTTCTTTCAAAAGACAGAAAATATTTGAAAGAATTGTAAATTTTATGCTGATTTGTAAGTCTGTGTCATTTTAATGTAAAAAAAACTGTAAAATAAATAAAAAAAAAAAAATAAATGTGTAAATTTAGTTAATAATACACTGTTAAAAAAACTATTAGGCAGCAAGAGTGTTTGAGAAAACATGTTAAACTGTGGAATAGAGTTCATGTAAATATATGACTGTATGATTAAAATAAAATAAATATGATATAATTTGCTATTTTGTGGTTTATTACATTTTATCTGTACATTAACAAAACATAGAAAATATGTCAAATAACAGTTTTTAATTTTTTCTTTTAAATAATGGCTAATATCTAACAAAAAAAAATATTTTTGTTCATTGAAATACAGAATAAACATAATTTTAAAGTCAAACACCATAAAAGAACAGATGATCATTTATAAAAGTATGGATGTTCATTGCGGATACTTTTCAAAGTTCCACATTGAATTGTTCATTTGTGATTGAATATTTCTTCCTGACAGGACCCCTCTGAGCGTTTTCCTGTACTCAGGCTGGTGCCATCCTCCTTTTCCAAATCACAGATCTTCATACTTTCTAACACGTCGCTCACTGTTTGCATCGATGATTCAACTGGAAGGATTTCTTGCCCCTCCAGTCCTTGGCAGCGCTCTAAATGCCACTCATCTGACAGCGTCTTTGTATGAGATAAACAGGATTTTACTGCAGGATCTCTAAAATATCTCCTCCCACTTGTGTAATAATAATCTCCAGTTCGCTCGCAGAACAAATAAGTGCATAAAAATGCCATTAAGCTCACGTCCATCATGACTTTATCCAAAAAAACCAGCATGTTGTACCGACGATGACACGTGCAGATGTTGTAAATTTTGTCGAGCATGCTCAGTAGAAATCGATGCGTCCTTCCCAAACCCAGCCCGCTTCATATGATCATCTTCAAGGGCACAGCAAACGGCGTGACCTTTTATCTCCAGCTCCAGCGTCCGATCAGCTTACGGACGTGACCCTGCAGCCGCTCGGATTTCAGTAACACAGCACACAGACGTGGCTACAAATAATCAAACATTGAAATATCCCAGATGCTGCTGCTGCTGCTGCCTTCAGGTCCTCTGATGTCTGAAAACTGCTAAGCGGCTGGTTAACGGCTGCTCGCTGTGGGCCTGCGAAGGCTTTGAATGCAGAGTTGGTTTAAATGAGAAATCAGTGCAATCCGCGCTCAGCTGCAGATACCTGGGAGCGACGGTGGCGAGCTTTCCAAGAAGAGGATCAATACGGTTCTTACCATGTCAGCTATATTGACCACTGTCTTCGCTTTGTTGTTCGTGTGGCCGACGGAGAGCCGGTGCTTCTTGTACTGAAGGGAAAGAGACACAGAAAGGATTAACAATCTGGAATGAATTCATTTGAATGCGTAAAAGGAGCGTCAGCCTGCACATTCAAGCAACTAAACAAACCCAACCCAGTGGATAGTAATGTGGTACATTTGGATCAGAACCGACTGTTAAAAGCACAATAAAGGCAGCATTTAAAGTGTTTACAGTTTTGACTCATCTGGCATCCTGCACTAAGGATCAAGCTGCTAATATTCTGTTTTTCTTTCAAAAAATCTCATAAAGCTCCAAAACCAACAATTTACTGATCTGCTTTTACATCTAAATATTACTATTCAACCCCCTGAACCCAGAATATCCACTGGTTTGATCGGCAAGCTATGTTTTTAAAAAATTATACAAATTGTCAAAGCAACAAACTGCAAAAACTGAAAGAACAGAAAATGAGTTTTAAATTTCTAACTGTCCTTGAACTAATCACATGCGATGTGCTCAAAATAATATTTCTTCACCATATCGTTCAAAAAATTTGCCAAAAATCAACAACTTGTACGATCAAGATTCTGTAAAAAACTAAAAATTCTCTGCTCCTCATTGCAACTGTGAAGCCATTAGTGATCCAGCTGTGACCAACAATTATGCGACAGAAATTCAGTGAGTTCTCAGATTAACTGCAGGCAGTGTTTCAACAGAGCAGAGAGGAGAATAAAACCTACTGGGTCAATAAAATAAATGCAGCTCAGAAACAGTGAACAGAGGAGCAAGTTGTTGGAAGATACATCCAGCATGGTGAAAACATCTTTCTACAGCTGATGTGCAGAGTGGAGAGAGAAACGCTGAGTTTGCAGAGGTTGTAAAAATGTAAACAGGCCAATTTAAAGAGCCGATCCATAGTTTTTAAAGCCCGCTTTTTCTCCCAGTGAGCGTTAATCTTGTCTTAGGGATGTTTAATAAAAGTACAGTGCCCAGGAGGTTGTTAAACTCCAATAAAGATTGATCGATTGATCTGTTTGAGTGTCATGCACCACATGTGTCCAGCCCATTTGGGCCTTTTAGACAGTAACAACCAGGACAGTCACATGACAAATCAGAATCTATTGTTCCACCAATATACTCAACTGTTACATCAAATAAAGTATAAACAGATTAATTTTACACTCAAATATTATAAAAGAACAAATTAAAATTTGTAAAAAAAAAGACACGGGAGGGAAAGACAAAAAAAAAGAAAAAAAAAAACAAGCATAAATAAATACACATAAAAAATCTTTAAAAAAAAAAAAAAAACAACCAACTGCAAAAAAAAAAAAACTTTTTTTGCAGATTGATATGCAGCAAAAAATTGCGTAATTTTACAGGCAAACATGAAGAACAAATTACCATTTGTAAAAATACAGGAAACATTGAATAAAAGTCTTAAGTCCCTTACATAAATAATAATTATTTCAAATAACAGCAAATATCTGTAAAATTATTGGGAGTTTTTTGTTATAAGTTTTTTTTCTTTAAAAAAAAAAAAAAAAGAAGAAAAAAAAGGTGTAATTTTCAGTGAAAATGTTGCACCATTTGTAAAACTAATGACTTTTTATGTTGATATTATTCACAGTTGTGGCTCCTTTTTTTTGGGTGGGTGAGGGGGGGGTTATGTGTAAATTAATATCTTTTTTTATTGTAATAGATTCCTATCCTTAATTTACCAAAACTGTGAAAGTTATTAAAATAACAGTAAATTGTTCTAAATATCACTTTCCACACAGCCTCTAATAAATGTCCATCCTCACCATTAAATGGTCGTTGATCACCATCAGCTCGATGTATTTGGTCTCGTCCTCGACGCTTCGTGAAGCTTGTGGAGCCTGAAGAGAGACGAGAGTTTCATCACAAAGACTGACAGACTTTAAATATCAAGCAGGAAGAACAGCAGAGACAAAGATCAACTCACGTCTCCTGCGTCACGAAGGAAAATAAAAGAAATCAATAAGCCTGAACTCTGTGAAGCTAAACTGGGTTGGTCTGATGGAAATAAACATGAGAGCAGCTGTGAGAGACAGCTGGAGAGATCTGACTGTCTGAGGAGCAGCAGATAAATATTTCATGAAAAAAAGACGATGAAGAGGTAAAAGAAGTAGAAGAAGGAGAAGAAAGCTGCACCTGCTTTGTGAATTAACATAAAAAAACACAAGATCTTATCTTACAAGTCAGAAAATCACAAAAAAAAACAGCTCAGAAAAAAAAAGTTTAAATCATAAAAAAATGAAGGAAAAATATACATAACTATCCAGACGATTAGTTTAAATTTAGATCAAATAGCTTTAACTGATCCATAAATATTACAAAAACAAATCCACACAGAAAAATATCACACTGGACTGTGTTGGAAAATAAAACTTTCAAAAGTCAGGAATAACTTTACGAGCAGGACTAGTTAAAAGAACAAACTGATTAAAAATATATTATAAATTTAAAAAAATCAAGAAATATTTGGCACAAGAATTTCTTCAAGATTCATAAAGTTTTATCTTATCTTATCAGCCATAAAATTAAAAAAAGAGCTTGTAATAAATGAGCTCAAATAAATAATAAATCATACATTTTTTAAAGGAAATATCCATGTAAGTGTCCAGATACACATTTTACATTTAGATAAAACAGCATTAACTGATCAAAACAGCATCACAGTGGACTGAGTTGGATAATAAACTAGCAGTCGATATGTTAAAGCAGTTAAAGGAACGTATACTGGAGGAAACACTGCTAGTGCTTCAAAATATCAACAAGATGTGAACGCTGACTCATACTTGTCTCTTTTTCCTCCTGTGCACGACTCTGGATCCTGGAAACGGAGGGCTGGGGAAAGGCGGCTCCGGCAGGTCACCTGGCAAACAGGAATATTAATTATTATTGACATTCAGGAAGCACAAAAAACACACTTTCAATGTTTAATGTGAATTAAAGCACGTCGCATAAACCAAACAGCACTTCTGCTCCTATAAATATTAATTGCTCGTTAAGTTCTCACCGCCGAGGAGGTCGCTGAGCATCTCTTGGCCTGCAGATTTGTAGATCATGTGAATGCGAACGTCTCCCTGAAAGACACAAAAAGGGGGATTTTAATCAGCCGAGTGCTGGAGTTTCTGGCTTTCACTGACTTTTCCTGCATCGTGCGCAAATGGATTCATCCACAAGGTCAAAGAGCGAGTCCCCCGAGAGTCTGGACGGTGTAACAACAGAGGTTTTACTTTATCTGTGGACAGAACAAATGAGCTCATCTGGGAGTAAAACAGCTCGAATCACCTGAGCTGAAACCTGGGAATGTATAAAATATGTCTGCGCTGATAGTTTAATCAGCAACCGAGTGAAGATAAATTCAGATTCTGTCTAATCTGTTCTAATAATTTGCATTTGTTGTCTTGGTTTTGATGGAATTGCACTTCCTCTTTTTAAGGGTCTGAGAGAAACAACATTTTAACTCTGTTTCCTGTGCATATGGCAGAACTGACAATAAAGTTGACTTTGACTTCGTCCTTTGGCTTATAAAATCTCAGAAAATGGTGAAACTTGTCAATCAAAGCTCAAGAGGACATCCTCATATGTCTTGTTTTCTCCACAACCCAAAGAGATTCAGTTTACTGGCATAAAGAATGAAAGAAACTGCAGAAGGTTCACATTTAAAAAGCTGGAATTAGACAATTGTGACTTTTTTCTCAAAGAAATAAATAAATAAAATGACTCAAACCAATTAATCAATGATTATAAAGTTGGTAACAAATTTAAGAGCTGATAAAGTGACTGATTATTCAATGCATCTCTGGTATGATCCTAAACATCAGGCCTGATTATTTTGCAATTTCCTTTGGTCATAGCTATTCAGTTACAAGAAAACATTCACATGGATAAACCTTTGCTGTCACCACAGATCCAAGTACGTGCTATGCATGCTAAAGCTGTCTGATCCACATACAATCAGCTGTAGATGCACACAAACTGATCAGGTTTTTGCAGCGCAGACTTCCTGTGAGGCAGCGCTGAGGGCGGAGACTCCCCGCGGCCTCCTGCCAGCTACTGTAACCGGCCGAGCTCCGGGTCGTGTTCGAGTCTGTACCCGAGGACCGAAACATGCTTCCATCTTCACTGTAAACACCGCGGAACATCTGGAAACACCAGGTACCGTGACCTCTGCTCGATTCAGTTAGTTTCAGTTTGAGGTTTTTTTTCTTCCCATTTTAAAGAAGGTCGACATTCAACAGGTTACTGTAATGCTAACTGTTAGCCGTTAGCTAGCTGGCTAACTCGTTAGCGTTTAAACATTTGTTGTTCAATTTATCACAGTTAGGTAATCGATTTGACCGAAAACATTTGTTAATTAAGGCAGGTATTGATTACAGATATTACCACCCAGTGGGCTAACACAGCCAACCTGAGGCGGCTGGTAAAACTATCGATAGTTAGCTTAGCTAGCTAGCTGCTGTGCTGTTGTTGTGGATGTAATAACAGCTGGTTAGAGGCCTGTTATTACTCTGTTATGGTTCATATTATCTCCACTAAACTGACCTAAACTTACAGCATGTCTGCTGTCTGTACAGTTAGTAGTTATCTTGTTTGAGCACCTGCCACTGCTTTACAGTTTTTACAGGTTGGTCAAGATGCAAACACAAATAGGTTACAGATAATATTGATATCTGACATTTGAATGTAATAAAAGCTAATCAGAAGTTACACAAAGAGCACAACAATGAGGCTGAATGAAATGAACACAAAAAGTTAAGACATAATAGAAGCAGGGCTGAACATTTAAACTAAACATCATCAGTCAAGTGCAATATCCAAACTACAGGAGCCACTTTTTAAATGTTTTGTTTTGTTTTTTTTTTTTATTTTAAGGGCGAAATGTGTGATTAAAAATGCAGCATTGTGGTGCCTGTTTGGTGCAGACTGACTGCCACAAAAGAAATGAGATGATTTTAGTATTTGTTTCAGTGAAAAAAAAGTGCCAAAATAATCATTACCACTAAGATCGTGACTCATATTGCAAAATAATTGCAATTTAATGGCTCTACTGGCGCATAACTCAGCCTTAACTAGAACTGCACAAATATTCACTTGTCAAAACCATATCATTAGACGAAGGGCTCAACTTCTATTTTTTTTTCTGGGGTTGATATCGATTATGAGTAATCAAGAAGACTGATAACCACGATTTGGAACTAATGTACATTTGCAGTAAAAATAAAAAACCTTGCATGAAAATGTAGAATAACACAACTTTCCATGCGTAGCTTTTCTGGAACGCCTTCATGTTTTACAAATGTTTATTAAAATAAGAGCACTTTGGACTAAAGCTGCAAATATTAATTATTTCCAGTCGACTGCTGATTATTTTCTCAATTAATTGCTTCGTTGTTTGGTCTACAAATACCAGAAAATGTTTTTAAGTGTATATCTCAAAGACAAATGTTTTGTCCACTACACAAAGATATTTACTGTCATAGAGGTGATATTAACATTTCAGCAATTTCATTTTTAGCAAGACTGATTATTTTTATTTTTCTCCAAGCCTAACCAGTCAATCAGCTGTACTTGGTGGTGACTACACATAAAGAGAGGTGTCTGCTTTAGAGTTAAAGAAACACATTTTTAAATTATGACAATTACTGAGAATAAAGGAGGGAAATAAAGTGTTGAGACTGATCATTTGAAAAATACCAGAAGGAGTTAACCCCTAAAGTGCTTCATAAACACGACTTCAATCTGCCTGCGAACCAAAGAGCTGTTGAATAAATGACGTTTCACTGCAGTGGTCAGTCGCTGTCATTTAAACAAAGCCTCTGATATAACTGCGTATTGTTGAGCTGTGCAGTCTCTGTAATGCACTGCTGTATAGACAGTCTCGCCCCGCAGCTTCAGCCACCGAGTCATTCCCACTTTGTTTGCTGATGAAATGAGAGCATTGTTTCTCGGGGACGGCAGATATTGGGTCAACTAAGCTGTGGTGAATAGAGATACAGGGGGGTAGCCCACAGCTAGGTCAGCCTGTGGCACAGTTAGCTCACTTCAGCGGTAACGGGGCCATTCACATAAACTTTTATAGCCTTTTTCCAGGAGTTGTGCATGCAAAAGAATTATTCACCATCCGATTCCCTTTGGACTGAGCAGCCGCTGCGTTCTGTCTGCCTTCCTGTGTTTATCCAGGAAGCAGCCTCAGTTCCCATCAAGCAGCAGCAGCAGCCAGCCATGTCGTGCCGGGACATCCACGCCACCAACGCTTTCTCCTTCATCATCGCCTTTGTGTCCGTGGGTGGGATCGTTGTGGCGGCGGTAATCCCACAGTGGCGCATAACCAGACTCGTCACCTTCAATCGCAACGCCAAGAATATCAGCGTGTATGATGGGCTGTGGGCTAAATGTGTGAAGCAGGACGGCTATTCGGGATGTTACTACTATGATTCAGAGGTATTTTTCTCTCATCTGTTGTTTTTTTTTGTCACTTTTGTGTCTTAAATGATCCTAATCATTTTTTTTATTTTAATGTTCCAGTGGTACTCTAAAGTGGACCAGCTGGACCTGCGGCTCTTGCAGTTCTGCCTCCCTATCGGCCTGATGTTCGGCTCGTTTGCGCTGCTGCTGTGCATGGCTGGGATGTGCAAAACCTGCTGCTGCTCAGACAAGCCCGAACCCGACATCAAAACCATCCGCTTCCTGGTGAACAGCGCCGGTTGTCACCTGGTGGCCGGGATGTTCCTGTTCCTGGGCGGAGCCATCGCCATGGCGCCCTCCGTGTGGTTCCTGTTCCGCACCAAGGAGCTGAACATCAGATACGACCACATTTTCTCCGATGGCTTCGCCGTGTACGTGTCTATTGGCTGCTCCGGAGGCCTGATGCTGGCGTCGCTGCTCATGTTCATGTGGTACTGCATGTGTAAGAAGCTGCCCTCGCCCTTCTGGTTGCCTCTTCCCTCCATGTCCAACTCTCTGTCCACCCAGCCGCTAACGGCTAACGGGTTTCCTCCTTCCCCAGTTTACGGACCGCAGCCGTTCCCGCCGCAGACGTTTCCTCCCACGGTGATCGACGCCCAGCCTTTTGTGCCCTCGCAGGGTTACGCTCAAAGTGTGGTCGCCCCGGCTCCTCCACAGGTGTACATGTCTCAGCTTTCTGCTCCGGACGGGTACGGATCAGAGGTTGGAGGGACGCAGGCCTACAGCTACGCCCCCTCCCAAAGCTACGCCCCCTCCCAGAGTTACGCCCCCTCCCAGAGTTACGCTCCATCCCAGAGTTACGCTCCATCCCAGAGTTACGCTCCCTCTCAGGGCTACGCCTCCAGCTACGCCGGCCAGCGCTACTCCACCCGCTCCCGGATGTCAGCCATAGAGATCGACATTCCCGTGCTGACCCAGTCGCAGTGAGAGAGTCCGGTAACCTCAGCACATCGAAGGCTTCTGTCCATGAGCCTCCGTAGAGTTCACCACTGATAAAACTAATAGACTGTGATGTACGAACGTTAATAACATGAGAGCCATTTGCAGGCTCCGGAGTGATAGTTTCAGAAATTCTTTCAGGCAGATCAGGTCTGCAAATTGCTGAATATAGAAGCTGAGAGTCTGTCAAAACTACCCTGGAGCTACTTTATGAAGGATAAGATGTTCTGTTATATCATGATTACTGAAGCACAAGTGCAGACTCTGTGTTCGGCTTACTGCGGTGGAAAGGAAGGAAACTTAATTCACAGCCAAAAATACCGAAAGACGCCTCAACCAGCGGGCTCGTTTCACTGTTTTACCAGCAGAGCAGGACCACGACATGGTGATTCCTCACTCGCTGACGTGGCCGACGGACCAACTTACTAACTACAGCTACGTTTCATAGGTGGTTTAAGCCTCTGAACTCCGAGTCCTGCACCTTTTGTGGAACCAGCACAACCATGACGACAACGTGGGAAACTCAGAAATGTCTCCTGTGCAGTATGACTTAGTTAAAATGGCAGAAATCACAAAAATGGACAAAAAAAATAGAATTTCCTTGATCTAATTTTACAAAATGTTAAAAAAACAACAACTTGGAATTAAAATGTCAGACATTTTCTCACAGCTATTACAATACTGCTAAAAAATTCTCACTCAAAATACTTTTTCAAAATTTTGCTGCTTAGATTTTTCATTTGTTTCCAGACTTCTGCTTCTGCCTGCAGTTCAGCTGAAACGTGACTGTTTGTTATAGTGAGTCACTAATAGTTTCCAGGTTGCGCTGAAGAGTCCAGAATCTGAAAAGCAAATTATTTTGAATTTGTTTCTGGCCAGTTTTTAAATAGGACAAGTCGTTTGACGACATCTGATCATTTTAGACTACGTTGTGGTTCGTTTTCTCGTCTGAAAGCTGAAAATCCATCAATTCTGTTTTTTTTTAACAGTTTCTGGTGCTGATAAACGGTGTCATATAAAACAACAACAACAACAACACGCCTTTTAAACCTGCTGGCGGGTTTTTGCGGTTCAGAGGGTTACCGTAAATCCACAGTCTTGACATTCCGCTGAAGAAACACAGATTGTCGGCACGACGACTATTTTCTGTTACATTTTTTGTTGCCTTCATTTGCAAATAACTAAACTATGGAAGTATTTCTGTTGTCACTACTAAACATGAGGGCCTGCTTGTACTCACACACTGATTATTACGCCACTTTTTAGTCCTGTTACTCAGGCCCCGGTGTCTCTTAGATACTGTAAATATAACACTAGGTTAACACTGACTTTATATCCTGTGATCCTGAGTTAAAACTACTAACTAGCGAGCCGCGTTTCCATTATTTATTATTAATGCACATTTTAAAGTATTGTATGAGGAGAAAGTTAATGGATAATAGAAAAAACTTTTTTTTTCTGACAGAAACACCTTCTACAGTTGCCATAAAACATGTCCGACACCTGACGTGACAGAATCACAACAGCTTTCCAGATTCCTGAGCACCTCTCTACATTTTCTCTCTCTCAGATCAGATTTCAGAGGTTCGCTTCGATAAACGGTTAAATGGAATCACGGCTACTGACTCACCTGTTTGTACTGTCTGTCGTTGAATTGTTAATAGTGTCGCGGTGCCCTGTGAAGAGCAGCTGTTATATATATTTTTAATGCACTAATTTGCGTGAACGCGGTGCCAGTTTACATTGCCTTTGCTCTCTAATTGTATCGAGTGTTTGTTTTGTTTTTTCTATTGCGTCTAACACATTAATCATTTACTGTAACAAACACTTTAATGTCACGGATGACGTTCGCTGTTAAATCTGGTGTACAAAAGTGATTTTGATGTAGAATTTTGTTATAATTGTGGCTTCTTGTCCGCTGATCGAGCAGATAAAACGTCTGCAGTGTTTCGTTTGCTAACTTCGCTGGAAATGTGACGCAATGTGAAGTTTCAGCCAAATTCAGATTGTTGCCTTTATCTGTTTTTTTTTTTTTGCATTTCCAGCCCTGATCAGCGTTTTTATGTTATTATGAGATCAACGAAATAGTCAAAGGAACATGTTTTTTTTTTTTTACACTGTTACCTTTTTGTTTTCAATAAAACATAATCACAAAATAATCAAAGTGTGCGTGCCTTCAAGTACATGCAGGGAAAAGCAATTTAACAGCTGCTTCATATACGCTTAATGGCAGCTAGAAACGTCTGATCTGTTTATACTGCAAGAACTCGTGAGTAATTTGTTCATCCTCGCCAAAAAAAAACAGGGAAATTAGCATCATTTTAACTTTTAAACCATCTGCTCTGGTGATGGTTTAAGCTTCATGTTTCCAATTTAATAGATAAATTCAGAAATCACTTCTGGGAGGTTGTTTCTCAGACGGGTCGTCTTTAAAAGTTATTAAGAAATGTTTAATCTTTTATCAATTAATTTATCAGAAAATAGTGGAAAAGCAGCATCACACCTTTGCTTCATATATATCTTAATATCCATTTATGTTTATATAAAATGAAAAATGCTGGCAACCACAGAAGGGTTGTCATTTTTAGTTTGACCTTATAGCTGATCAGCTAAATAGCTAACAAACATAACGGATGCAGGAAAATAATACGACTTAGTGCCCGTCTTTCTTGACCTCGTCACCTACATGCTGTATAAGGAAACACTGAACTCAGCTCAGTTCACCCGAAAATACAGAATTAATGTCTCATGACTGTCGGTAACGGTTTCTCTTTTTCATCGGTGAACATTTTTTGTTTTTTACAGACTCTACTTCGTGCAAGCGACTTATTTTTGGGTGAATTTTTTACACCTGATGCGCAGAATAATGAGATTTGGATGAACTATCACGATTTTTAGGCTCAGATTTGAATGACTTTCTAGATGGAATCAAACATAACCAATCAATCACTGCAGCAAAAGGTGTAAATCAGATATTTTTTTCTGTAAATGTTGTAGTTTTTGTGATTTGTAAAGAAAACAGGCCATCAGCGGGTTATTGGGGTTCAGAGGGTTAAAGGAAATAAAAATACTGTCTTAGCTTCAAGCACATGTACAAACAGTCCACCTGAAAATACTTCAATTTTCATCTCATGACTGTCAGTAAGGATTTGCATCGAGAACATTTTTTGTTTTCTTACAGACTGTAGTTCAGGCAAACAGCTGATTTTTTGGTGAATTTTTAAACATGACGAGTAGAATATTGAGATTTTGATGATTTTAAGCCTCGATTTGGTCGATTTTCCAGATGGAAGCAAACATAATGATAACAAACAATATAATACGTAATTATTTTTTCTGTTTTTACAGTTCCTGTCTTTGGTAAATGGTATAATTTTGGTGATTTTGTGAAGAAAACAGGCCTTTCACACCCATTATTGGGGTTCAGAGGGTTAAAGCCACTCTTGCCCTGAACTGTGAGCAGATATTGAAGTCACTCCGTCTCTAGACACAAACCAAAGTGTGCATTCTGTTTAAAACCAGCTTATCTCTGATGTGGCGAGCGTCTGAATGAACAGCAGCGGTCGTAATTGGAACCGATCCCTTCTTTTGATGCGACACTCCAGAGTTTAGTGGCTGTTGATTAATAAGGGCTCAATTAAACGGCCGCTTTTGTTTTACTTAGGGCGCATGCACCGGAGCGGCCGAGTTAACTGCCCCGGATGAAGCCTTTCTCTTGACCGAGGCTCCTTTGTTCCCCCCACATCATCACTCCCGGCTAATAATCTCAGCTCACAAACACACAGACTCGGCAGGGAGATTAAGGCTGCTCACAGATGGCTTTCATATGTCGGAGGGAGGCGGGCAGGGGGAGGGGGCGGGGCCTGTGGTTGCCAGGGGAGATGGTACCTCAGACCGCCGGCTCATGAATATAAAGCAGGGAGGGATAACACGCTTTTCTCTCCGTGCATGTAGAATGAACCGGTCCAGGTTTAGTAACATGAAGTTGGCTCCGGGCCACAGGGAGACCCCTGGTTTTTATTTTTAATCCCATATCCAACCTGCAGAGCGTCACTCCCAGCTCCAGCTTCATAAAGAAAATCCTCCTTTTGGCAGCTCATGCAAACACCCCCAACCCTAAAAGCTGCCACCACCCCCATCCCGCTGCCCCTCTCCTCAACCTTTACCTCCCAACCCCCTCAAATCCTCCCCTCATCTTCCTCCTGCAGGTCACATCATCACCACACAAGATCCGAGCTCCGCAGCAACACAAAGATTTGGAAACCTGAAAGAGAAATCCTGACGGAGATGTTAAATTATTTAAAACTGAGTTATGGAGGCGCGCCGCAGACTTTATTCAGATAATAATTTAAACAGAGTCTAAAATGCAATCATCCAATTTCCATTTTCACCGCTATGTCCGTTCTGTGACCCTGTTAAAATGAGAGCATAAAGCACGTTTGACATTTCATTTTCAAATAAATAACCTGCCTGTTCGAATGAAACAAGCCTCCGGTGTTTTACATTTACATGCTAACCTCGCTGCTTTGGAGCCGAAATGAAAAGTAGTTTTTGAACAATTTGAAAATGAGAATGAAACAGACGTTTGACATTTCATTTTCTGAGATTCAACCTGCTCGACAGCGGACGATATTCAACTACAATAAGCAAAACAGCGCCCCCTGTCCACTGTATTAAAAACTCTAAGGCGCAGTGACGGAGAAAAGCTGCAAATCTGCACATTCAAGAAGCTGGAATGGATGGATTCGGATTCATTTGTGGCCCCAAGAGGATGAAACCTGCAAAGCAAAGTTCTTACAATTCACTTTTGAGGTGCATCTATGGAAGATTTCGTGACAAACCGCACAATGTTTCCTGAATATTTCGATGGAAACAACACATTTAAACCTCATGATGCCACCAGAGGCAAAGTAAAGAAGTCATCAGTAGTGTTTATGGCTTCGACTGAAATACTTCCAAAAATTTTGTCATGAAATTTGACACTAATAGTGACACTAGGGCTGCACAATATATGATTCCAACATCAGCACTGCAACGTCCACTGAAGTCAAACAGCATAAAGTTCAATGTGAACTAATTAAAATTCATTTTTTGCTGCTTTTTACAAAAGAAAACATACTCGACTGCTATTTTCCATCTACAAGACAAATCTGTCTGAAAAAACATTATTTACTGATTCCTCTATTTTTTTAAATTGCAGTATAAAAACTCTGCAGAAAAACAAAAATCTGTACTGTCAGTTTCTTCCAACATCACACAGCTCTACTGATGACTCCCTTCACTTCCCCTCTAGTCGTTTTAATCTAAATATTCTGAACACATTGGGTAGTTTGTCACAAAATCCTCCACAGACACTGATCCACCTCTGGGATGAAATGTAAGACCTTTACCGATGCCTTTATATTTAACATAGTCGTTTAATATTCAGGTCAAAGTGGAGTCATTTGCAGAACTAATGGGATCATTGTTTGCCCAGTTTGGTGCCAATTAGCAAATGTTAGCATTTGTTGTCATAATTTAATCGACAGTTTGAAAATGAGAACGAAATGAGACATTTAACATTTTTATTTTCAAAGATTTAACCCACTCTGCAGATAATTTTTTTTAAAAAAATAATAAAAATGAAAAAAATATAAATAAAAAAATAAAATAAAATGGAAAAAAAAAGATTTTATTTTTTTTAAATAATAAAAAATAAATCGAAATACATTAAAAAATAATTTTAGGTTATTTATTTTTCTTTATATTTCTATTTTTATTAGCCTTTTCTTTATGGATTCATTTGATTAATATTGTTTTATATTGCCACATTACTTATTTTTATCTTATTTATTCTTCTTTTTATTTCCACTCTTACTATTCTTTTACTGATTTATTTTTGTAATTTGGCACTCTCACTACTCCATATGCACGGGATAATATTCAAAGGTAAAAAGCAAAACAGCGTCACTGAGACTGAGAAAAGCTGCAAAAGCTCACATTTTGGTGTGATTATCATAAAATTCTGTTCTTCCACTTGTCAGTTAAACAACTAATTCTTAATGCACTATAATATAAAGTATACAACAATGCAAAATGCAGCAGATAGTACAACAACACTGCTTTCTCTCTGGTTTTTTTCAGCCCTCACAGTTGAAATGTGCTGTAACGCTGAACTCTGCACCGTCAACACAAACGCTGCTTGGGTGGAACCTCGGCGGCCCCGAGGTGCAGGTGGAGCTGCAAAGGTGTCCAAGAACACAGGAGGGAGAAACATATGGTGTTTTCTTTATTTTGTTTTTTTTTGCATGTGCAAGTCAGCATCGCACATCCTTCTCCACAAACCCACACTGTCGAGAAGAAGTGCAAGATTTATCGGCCACGTGGCGCCCGGGAACACGGCGTTCTCGGCCCGTGAGCTTTAGTTTTGCCGATCGCTCACCGCTGTCGTCTGGGCCTGTTTGCGTAACGCAATCGGACAGAAAGTGACAAGAGGAGCTTGTTGAGGACACGTTGGGCTAATGTCCTGCATAACTTTTTGTGCCTTGGCCGAGGAAGGGCAGATGGATTTACCATATGGCCGACAGGAGCCACGCTGACTCCATCTCATCACAGCCCCCCGTCTGACAAGCTTCTTTTCTTTCATTCCACTTCCTTCCACTCTCAACCACATTAGAAGAGCCACAGTTAGCACACTGCAGGCCAAACAGGCTCCACAATCATTGCTGAAACAGACCGATAGTCTGATAAAATAAGAGTTTTGCAGCAGACCTCTGACGGTCGGCCTGCACACCAAATTCTCACAAGAGACACAATAGTGAAACTGAGAAAGGAGATGCACAGAGAGCCGGGATGGACCTCAGGGATGAGACATCCAGAGCTGACAGCAGCGCGTCCTCGGCTTTACCATGCAGACAGCGTTCCCAAGTTAACAAGCCAAAACAAATGCTGCCGACGGAGACACCAACCAGCCGTCAGAAATGTGTCAAAGCTTACAAACAGGTTTTATGGGATCTCTGCGCCCAGTTGGGATCCACAATTTCACAACAGATTTAGAATTATGAGTAGTTAATGTGCACTCATATGGATCCTGCTGCAGGTTTTTAATAAGCTCAGAGGAAAGACTCCAAAACAGCTGGAAGCAAGCAACTATACTTCAGAGGAAGGAGGTGTTTTTAGGATTCTGAATCTTTTTGGCACGTTCGCCTTCGTCAAGTGTGTCGTCTGTGCAACTGAATGCAGTTCAGACTTGTGCCGCGCTGAAAGTGAAACATTTCAGGTCTGAAAGATTGATTGCTGTCGTGATTTTACCCTGAAAGTGAGACACGCGAGTATCGATCAGCCTTAAATGTGATCGAGGTGGAGCCAATTTAAACTAACTTGTTTTGTTTTATTCTAAAATATAGTATTATATATGACTTCAAGACACT
>NW_007578248.1:376662-387512 GCF_000690725.1 Stegastes partitus
ACTTCTTTTTGCTCCATTGCCAACCTGTAATCATGATTAAACCAGTTTATCAACTAAAAAGCAGAAAATACGTTTTGAAAGCAAGTTTATTATTCACATATTAAATATTAAACCCATCAAGCTAAAAAAAATGTGCCTTCTACTTTAAATGTGTTCTTCCACTGATTTTATGTGAAATGTTGAACACAAACACATGTTCTGTGATTTAAACCTCGTCCATAACGTTGGAGTCTTTCTTTCATCTTTCCATGTGCGACACTAAAAGATGTTGCTTTAAAGCTGTATTTTTAATATTTGATACACAGCAGCAAACGTTTGGCATACGAAGAACTGAAATAGTAGAGAAACTCTTCCAATTTTTATGCATTTTACGTCACGGCGACCAAAAAAAAAGAGGCGACCGAGACGCTATATCTCTGTACAGGAGCGCTGCAGCAATATTCTGAGTTTAGATCTGAGTCTGTCCCTCTCTCTCTCTCTCTCTCGTCGCTTTAATAATTCAGGATCTCCAGAAAACGTCGGAGAGGAGTGACGGAGGCAGAGGAGAGACGAAGAAGAAGAAGATGTGAAACGCAGCCAGCATTGTTATCTCCTCGTGCATTTCCTCCATTTCCACATTCAGAATCCTCCACTGCTTTCATTAACTTCACATTTTCAGCTGTGGGATTGCGTTACAAATGAATTAGCTCCTCTTGTTTTACACTTTCTCCCATCACAAGCAATCTAATTACACTTATTTTAAAGATTTTTTGGGGGGCTTTTCCGCTCCGTTCCACCCCAACAGAGCATCCATCCTCTTTATTTCCTCTCCTACCTGCTTGTTCAACACAAGAACAACGAATCTTAAACAGCTCTGCATCCAAACACACATGAACGCATCGACACACAAACACACACACGAGTCCCTGACCTCGCTTATCTTCTTTTCCCTGATTAACACCAGACACTTCGTCTTCTTCTTCTGGAGGTTTTAATTAGACCAGAATCACACACACACACAGTATCAGCGGCTTGTTCCTTTGCTCTCATGCTTAAGGCGTCTTTAGACAATCTCAGATCTGTCCTTTCTCTGTGATCATAATGCCTGTGTTTCTATTATCTAATTGGCTTTAGGCCTCTCCGCTGTCTGCTGCCTTTGTTAGCCGGAGAGTCTCTCCGCGCTGAGAGCTGCACTCAGGCTTCTGTAGCGATCTGAAACCGATTCTGGTTTGTCCTGACCTCCTCTCAGGACACTCGCCGAGTCCCGCACGAGGTCCTGCGATGTCGGGAAAAACTGTTCTCGCCAATTATCTGCTGCATGTGCACTTGGTGCTCGTGTCTTTGGAGGCATTTCTGCATTTTACAAGGAGGCAGACTGACAGATTTCAGGGCAGGAAATTGTAAAAATTTGTTAAAAAAGAAAAACAACACATGCACATCTGAGGTGTGGCTGCTGAAGAACAAGGCTGGGATTATGTGTGGTAAAAAAAACATTCACAAATAAGGTCCAGGGCTATTTAACAATCCGATAAGCGAATCTGATGGAGTTTACAGGCATCTTTAAACAAATAAACAACTAACTTTAATGCCGTCCGCCGACCAGAGTCAGTTTTAAAACCTCAGAAACACTTTCTGAAGCCACGTTTTTACTCAAAGTACCACCAAGTTTTTGCCCCAAGAACTAATTGGTTCCTTTAGATGGTTGTTTTGGGTTTTTTTTTAAGCATTTCATAGCTAGACTGGATATGTATTGCAGACATCCATAATGAAATTCTTTCTTCCAGGACAAATGAGTCCACTGTCACCTCTAACTGTTTCTTTGGCTGGTCAGTATAACTACGACTAGTCAGGACGGCGCCTAAATCCGTAATTCTAGCTAAAAATAGTCAACCAAAGCTATTAAATGCGACACAGCTTCTCATAGTTTGTTCCACCACAGTTTAAAGACCCCTGAAGAAGAGGAACATCAGTCTAATAACGTAGGAAACCGTTTTTGTTGATGCACAATAAACATTAAAACAAACTATATGTGCAGCTACAGATTTTTTAAATGAAACATTGCTGTCCTCTCTAACAGGGACTTACTGGAGGGGAAAACAAGGCTGTTCTCTACTGCAGGAACTTCCGTGACGTTCTAGGGCGACCGGAACCTTTGTGCGTGTTCCAACCACAAGAACCGTCCCTGCAGAACCTCTTTGTGAACAGAATCGGCCTCTTTCTGTTTCCACTCAGGTGTTGGATCCATCAATGCAAAGTTAACTCAAAGCAAAGCCAAATAGTAGTTACTGGATCTATGAGCACGTAGGAATGAGAACCGTGGATGTTTGGAGTCTATGTGGTGACAAAATGACACTTCCTGTTGTCGTCGTCCACTAGTTTAACCAACAGCAGTTTCACCCAGAAGTAGATGAACAGTTTTGTCCTGCACAAATGGCAATAAAGAGGTTCTGTCGGGGTGGTACCTGCGGTCTGAGCGTGCATAAAGGTTTGGGTTTCCCTCCTGCAGTGGAAAACAGCTCATAATTATGGTTATGCTTATGGTTCTCGTGATGGAAATGCACCGAGTTCCTCCATAGGCTCCTGAAAACAGCTCGAGGTTCACCGAATTCGCAGCACTAAAACGACCCGGCTAACCAGGCCTGAGCATTTAAAACTCGAGGGTAACTTCATTCTGAATAATTAACAGCGTTGAATAACATCCACTACAAGACGTCAGGTGGAAACGACAACGAGGGCCGACAAACTGCTCAGCTCAGCGGGGTCGAGGAGCAGCTGGACGTGAAAAGACGGGACCGATAATCCCGGCCGTCGGCGCCTCCTTCAGAGCTCGCAGATTCGTGGATTGGTACTTACACTGCCGCTGCCTTGTCCTCCAGGTTCAATCATGTAGGTGTGATTGCCGTCGAAAAACATCCCACTGCAAGAGAGGAAGAGGCGGGAGAGGAGAGAGCACGTATCAGCACAGGTTTCTGCTGTTTTATTCATCACTAAATGGAATAATGCATCTGAATTCAACTCCTCCTCAGCTATCAGCCTGATAGATTAGTCACTCCGCTGCCTGCTCAGGGGCCTTAATGCATTACCGGAGCATTTGTCAGAGTACTAACTGTAATTCTCTCCCACAAGGTGACGTTCTGGACAGAATCCTCTGCTGCCCTCGCTGCTGTGTTCCACGTGTGTGCAGCCAGAAGTACTCAGATACTTATCTAAAGGAAAAGTACCGCGCTGTAGGGGACGTTCCTCAACTGGAAATGTTCGGTTTGAGTTAGAATATGAGAGCAGATTCAAGAAAGTGCACTTAAAGAAAGAGTTGCAAAAAATAATGGTATCTTTAGATCATAACTTTACAGTCGCACACTGTTAAAAAAGAACAAATACAAACTTTCAGCATGGATGCTATGACCAGTTTTGGCCTGTTTTTTTGTTTTCTTTTTACTCAGTCAACAAGTACATTAAAAATATCGTTTTTTGTGATTTCACTAGAGATCTGTATTCTGTGTAGTTTAACAAAACAGAGGGGGAAAAAAAATCATTTTTCATTCCTTCATATACATTTTCTTTCAAATCTATCAAACAACTAAATAAACTAAATTAAATATAATTTAAAATTAGTATAATTTTATTGTCAAACATTCTAAGAGAATAAACTACAATTCAAACTGCAGATTTTTAATGAGAATTTAAAAAAATAGTCGTATGTTTTCTTGCTAGTTATTATCTGTAACTTAAACTCATAATCAGAAATATTTTATTGATTGAAAATATATAAACATAGGTAGAAAAAGTGTAAGAATAAAATGTAAAATGTGCATTTTCTAAGAAAACAAAATGTATAAAAAGCATACAGTGTAATATATAGTGTGTTATCTGCACAGTAAACAGGAAAAATAAGTCAAATAACAGTTTAATCCTTAATATTCATATATATTTTTTTAATTTAAACATTTAAATTTACATTTAAATATTTAAAATATCATTTAAATGTATAACAAATATCTGTAGATGATGTATTTTGCTGATTTAAATACAGTAAGTGTGATTTTTTGGGGGGTCAAATGACTGTTTATAATAATAGAGATTTTAATGAGAACGCTATTTACAGTTTTGATTGATTTTTTTTTTTCAAGTAATTTTTTTAACAAGTAAATGAATACCTTGATTTTCCCTGATTTTGGTTTTTCTTGTTATTACACTAAATAGTTGTTGTTTTTTTTTTACAGTGCATGTATAAATCTACAATTTTCTCATTTAATAGATTCCACTAAACGTTTTTGAAATTTCATTAAAGCCTCCATTTCCAGAGTAAATGCANCTATCAAACAACTAAATAAACTAAATTAAATATAATTTAAAATTAGTATAATTTTATTGTCAAACATTCTAAGAGAATAAACTACAATTCAAACTACAGATTTTTAATGAGAATTTTAAAAAATAGTTGTATGTTTTCTTGCTAGTTATTTTCTGTAACTTAAACTCAGAATCAGAAATATTTTATTGATTAAAAATATATAAACATAGGTAGAAAAAGTGTAAGGATAAAATGTAAAATGTGCATTTTCTAAGAAAATAAAATGTATAAAAAGCATACAGTGTAATATATAGCATGTTATCTGCATAGTAAACAGGAAAAATAAGTAAAATAACAGTTTAATCCTTAATATTAATTTTTTTTAAAAATTGAAACATTTAAATTTAAATTTAAATATTTAAAATATCATTTAAATGTATAACAAATATCTGTAGATGATGTATTTTGCTGATTTAAATACAGTAAGTGTGAATATTTGGGGGGTCAAATTACTGTTTATAATAATAGAGATTTTAATGAGAACGCTATTTACAGTTTTGACTGATTTTTTTTTTTCCAAGTAATTTTTTTAACAAGTAAATGAATACCTTGTTTTTCCCTGATTTTTGTTTTTCTTACATTACCTGCAATGTAAAACAGGGAAAAGCTGTAAAATAACAGTAAATCGTTGTTTTTTTTTTAACAGTGCATGTATAAATCTACAATTTTCTTATTTAATAGATTCCACTGAACGTTTTTGAAATTTCATTAAAGCCTCCATTTCCAGAGTAAATGCACAGAAAGTGTGCAGCAGAAGTTGACGATCCACTGAAACAACATTCACTGAAAACGTTTTCTGTTCTCTGTAGAACAAAAACCGTCATCGTCACATGAAACAAGGACGCCACGACACACGCGTCACTTCAACTACTAATCATTTTAAGAGTCACGGACCGCTTCGTCTTTAGCTGCTGGCTGAAGGTCTTCTGGCGTCCGAACACACGTCATCCGTTAATTAACTTTATCTGAAGCTTTTAGGAGATTGTCGGGGTCACACCGTGGAGTCAGGAGGGTTAAACACTCGTCCAACACGCAATCCATCTTTCTCTGTCTGCCGTTTTTAGACGACCCGGCTCAACATCACCTTCAACATGTTTCTGGTCCTGATCCACCGCAGCACTTAGAGCAGAGTGTATGAACTATAAATACACTGATAAGTATATGTACGGGCCAGAATATTACATTTAACACATGTAGCGTCCTTGTTGCACAAAAGATAATGTGGGATGTTGACTTTAACTGTTGATTTTATGTAGTTATAAAAACAAGTTCACTCTGTTTTCTCATCTTTGAAACCTGTTTTCTGAACCAGATATTTACTGCAAGTGATTGATTCCCACATTAACAAATATTTTCTTCCAAAGTTAGAGAAGGTTTGGTTACATTTAAGTACATAAATGTGTGTATTTCACTTTAAATATGTTTG
The DNA here is from genome assembly GCF_000690725.1 of Stegastes partitus. NCBI lineage: Eukaryota > Metazoa > Chordata > Actinopteri > Pomacentridae > Stegastes > Stegastes partitus. Next base: position 382,419 of record NW_007578248.1, read on the forward strand.
AGTTGGTCTCAAACAACTGGATTTAAATCTGGATTTAACCACATTTCAATCAAAAGCTGACGTTAAGCCTGTAAAGAAAAGCATGTACAGTTTCATACACATGAAGCTATGCAGGGCTTCTGGTGATAAACGTATTGCTAATTTAGTCATGAATTTATTTATTTTTTTCTGCTCCTGTCACATTTTGCTCACTGTGGCTCATTTTTCACTGCAACATAAAGTCCTACACCTCTATGGAAACAGAACAACCATGACTAGAAGGAGAAAGAACTCAGAAATACCTTCTGTGCAGCGTGACACAGTTATTAAACCATAAATCCTAAAAATTAGATTATTCATTTTGCCTGCGGTTCAGTCGATCAGTCCCAGAACTTTTGCCACCTAACCGTTGGTCACAGCTGAGTCAGTCAAGTTTTACCAGTTGCACCAAGGAGTGTCGAATTTTTCAGTTTTTGCAGAATTTAGATGAAAATAATCACTTATTTGGGAGAAACTTTTAAATGAATAAAGTACCTGCTTTTGGTCAATGTCACCCTTTCTGTATGTGAAATATTTGTATAAAAATGTTTTCCTTTTGCAGCCAAATCTTCAATTTCAGTGTTTCTTTCTTGTTCTTTGATTATTTTGCTGGCATTTGCATGTCAACAAAGTAAAAAAAAAAATCAGAAAAAACATTTTAAATGTCTTTACCAGCTATATGAGAAAGGCTCCAAACAACTTCTTGCAGCTAAATTAAAAAAATATATAGAAATTTTAACAACAAAATCCCCCCAATCATTCTAAAATGACGACTTCTTCCCAAATAGATAGTAATCTGGTGAAAACTCCTTTAGCTTTCGATTTTTTTTCAATATTTAGTATATTTTGCAAAACCGCTTTCCAAACCTGCATGTCAACAAACTGTGTGTCTTTTAAATAAAGTTAAGTTTAAAAAAAAAAAAAATGACTGACTGCTCTTCTAGATTAGTCATAAAAAAATGACAACTGTGCAAGTTTTACTAACTTCACAATGCTCTAATCATATATCATGCAGTTCTATGATAAAAATAATATCTATAATAATCAGAATGAACGTTTCTGAAAAAAATGAAGAGCTTGGATGTTGTTTTAATGTGGAACATGAGTCAATAATGAACTGACATGATCTCATATGATGGATGTCGCTGTATTATCTCTCCATGTGCAGCTAATAGCCTGCTGCAGTGTGTGTGTGTGTGTGTGTGTGTGTGTGTGTGTGTGTGTGTGCGTGTGTGTGTGTGTGTGCGTGTGTGTGTGCAGGATGTATATTATGGTAAACACCTGACTCAGCAGAAGGGAAACACTCCCTGTGATGTCGAACCCCCTGACACCACGATACGCTGCCTCTCACTGTCTCTGAAAACGCACCTTTATAATGTCACAGTGTGCGTTTAGTCAGACGTTACTGGAGGTTGCAGCCAAATTCTATTAATAACACTAAACTACTGTCACAGATAATAAAAATAATCAGCGTAACAGCAGCATCGTAACCTGAAACACTAACATTTGCACCAATTAGCCGCCACACATCGAGCTTCAGGTGCAGCAGAAGTGACAAAAAAAAATAAACTCGTCTCATCACGTCCAGAGTTTGAGCTGCGATACGTTCACCTTGTTTGGACGTGATTAATTCATGCCTTTCTTTTTCATTATTTTTGCGTTATGTAATTTGCTGCGCTGACAAATTTCCCAACTTGCCGCCACAAATCCCATGAAAAATGCAACGTGCATTATTTAAAAGCCCGAGCTCGGCTTCGCTTATGCAGCAAGAATCGGTCTGATTTCAGCCGTTTAATTAGCTGCAAGGATTCATGGAACATACGAGTAGCGGACAAAGAGGGAATCATGATGCTTTAAGGAACGGTGAGGGGAACACAACAGTGTGAGAAGTCCATCTTCACACCTCAAACTTTAGATCTGCGACCAAAAAGAGACACTTATGAAGTTTCTAATAAGAAAATGTTGTTATATTATCATTTCAAATGGTTTCCAAGACAGGGTATCTTTGAAAAAACGCCAAAATAAAACTATTTATCAGAGACAGAAACTGTAAAATGTAAAAATTTGCCAGGTTTTCAGATTTCCAATAGTACTTGAANGCATCATGTGTGATCTTCAGTTTGGTTGGAAAAATTAGCCAAATCTAAGCCTAAACTTGTGATATTTAGGGGCGGCTGTGGCTCAGGTGGTAGAGCAAGTCGGTCGATGATCGGAAGGTCGGCGGTTCGATTCCACTGTTGTGTGGTCGCCCTGGTCGTTGTGTCCTTAGGCAAAACACTTCACCCATGTGAATGCGTATGAAGGGATTGCTTGAGGTGGTGGTCGGAGAGGCCGCTGTGTCCCAGGGCAGCTGTGGCTACAATCGTAGCTGAATTTGTGTGAATGAATAATTGACAGTATAAAGCGTCTTTGAGTGTCTAGAAAAGCGCTATATAAATCTGATCAATTATTATATTTCATCAAATGTGTTTTCTCTGAGCAGATAATGTGAAAAAAAATTTGAGCTTCTTGACGCAGCTGTGAAGCCACAACTGTTAGCTGCAACCAACAGTCACATGACAAAAATTCAACGATTCAGCTGAACTGCAGGCTGTGTTTAAAGTAGAGAAACTGATTAAAAAGTGTGAAAAATGCTGATGTTTGTTAAGGTTGCAAAAAAAAGAAGTATTAAAATATCTATCGCATAAGATTTGTAGGATGTTGATTCTAGATTTTCAATTTTTTGTATAATAAATAATCAAAAACTTGAACTTTCACCTTTCTGTTGTTACGATTTACGACATTCTAACTCTCTTATTGCACAGAAGACGTTTCTGTGTTCTCTCTCCTTCTAGTCATGGTTGTTCTGTTTCCACTGAGGTGCAGGACTTCATGCTGACGTGAAAAATGAGCCACAGTGAATAAAAATGTGACGGGAGACTCTGATGCTGACAGACTGTCATGTAGGAGGACATGGGAACTCATTTACAGCATATTAAGCTTTTAATACAACCCCCCGTCGGTTATAAATCTGCAACGATGGCTCAACATGGGCCTTTTTTAGTTGTTGATGAAGCTCATACGATAATTACAATTGAAATTACGCAAGGTAATAAGACTCTTGAGAGTCCATCCAGGCTTTAGCTTCTCTGTTTTGGTTCAGTCTGACATTGTTCAGGTGTCATCCCTGCAGTCCTGTGTCTTAATCCACAGCTAAATCAGACACACTAAAAACCCAATCAGTTCTTAATTTACACATGACAGAAGATGCATTTGTATCATGTCTATTTGTTTTTCAAAGGCAATAATAAGATAATATAATATTTCCTGGTTTGTGGGAGCTGCTTGGTTGTATTTGGTTGAACGGAGGCGAGTCGTGCTGTTAAAACGCAGAGAAACGGGAAAGTTCTGCCAGAAAAACAGCAGTTCTTGGATGCAGCATCTCCATCAGGCTTCACTGCTGAGGCTGGAGCTCCTGTCACACCGTTTTCCCTCCTTGTTTACTGATACACTGCTATAAATTCAACTTTTTTTTAAATATCTTGTTGCATTTAGTTTGTAAGACACCTAAATAATTAATGCAAAATAAAAAAACAAAGCTGCAAAATATACCCTGCAGCGTTAAAATCTGACTGAAGAAGTTTTTCCGTCTTGTGTTCACAGTTTTGGGAGAAATTCAGGAAACGTGTTTAAGCAACTGTGAAAATGTAATACATGCACATTTTTTTACACTTAATTATTCATGGGTCCCTTTTTTTTTTTTTTTTTAAGCTCACGACTGCATTCGGCAGCTCAAATTACATTTCCACCCTGCAGGACAGACACTCGCCTCCTTTATTCACACACAATAACACAACAACACGCCCACGCTGCCAGTAGCTGTACATCGGCGTTCTAACACTGGAGCAAAATTTAGATTTACAGTGAATAGCAACCATTTCTCAAACGATTTGTTAATTAGTCGAATAATTTTCCTCCAAAAAAGCAAAATGTCTGATTGATTGAGTGCATTTTACTTTGAAAAACTCCATGTTAGCGTAATATGTAGCACAACATGGAAACAAAGGTTTACATTTTGACATACAGCACATTTTAGAGTAAAATTATAAACTCCAGCATGATAGAAATACATTTTAAAAAGCTGAATTATTACTTAATTCGATGGGACGACTCCTAAAGAAGCCCAAGTTTCTTTAAAGACCTTAACACAGAGAGTGTTTGGAATGAGGAAAAGCTGCATTTTGTCAAAAACCTGCAACGATTTCAAGAATTTTGCAGATTTTAATGCAATCTAGCTCAACGTCTTACTTGTTTATGTCATTTCTAGCCCAAGAAAAAGTTATCGGTGAAATAAAAATTAACTTTAAATCAAACTTTAACACGTACTGTTGAAACCAGAAGTTTACATACGATGTATAAATGGATACATAAACTTTTCTTTCTCACTGTCTGACACTAAATCAGACTGAACTTTTCCTGTTTTATGTCAGTAAGGATGACCAACATTATTTCTACTTGTTAAATGTCAGAAGTTTCCATCCATCTCCTCAGTATCTGGTAGCGTTGCCTTTAAACTCTATGACTTGGGTCAAACGTTCTGGGTTTCCTTCCACAAGCTTCTCTCAACAGTCTGATGAATTCTGGCCCATTCCTCCTGACAGAACTGGTGGAACTGAGTCAGGGTTCTCCAGGATTGAGATCAGGGCTTAGTGATGGCCGCTCCACAACACTGACCTTGTTGTCCTGAAGCCTCTCTGTAACTAATCTGGTGCCATGCTGAGGGTCATTGTCCATCTGAAGACCCATTAGTGTCCAAGCTTTAACTTCCTGCTGATGTCTGGAGATGCTGCTTCAATATTTACTTGTGATGCCATCTATTCTGTGAAGTGCAGCAGAACACCCCCACAGCATGATGCTGCCACCCCCATGCTTCACAGTTGGGATGGTGTTCTCAGGCTTCAAGCTTCCCCCTTTTTCCTCCAGCAGCAACAATGGTCATGAAGGCCAAACAGTTCAGGTTTAGTTCCATCAGACCACAGGACATGTCTCCACTAATGAAGCTCTTTGTCCCTGTGTGCATTTACAAACTGTAATCTG
>NW_007578248.1:387895-390767 GCF_000690725.1 Stegastes partitus
TTAGTGGATGTAAACTTCTGACTTTGAAGAAAGTAATAAAAAATTCTCTCTCATTATTCTGGCGTTTAGCAAATAGAAATAATGTTGGTGATCCTGACTGACCGAAAACAGGAAACATTTAGTCACGTTTAATGTCAGACAGTGAGAAAGAAAAGGTCAAATGTCTCCTTATACAGTGTGTGTAAACTTCTGGTTTTAGTTTTATAGACTGACTCAGATATAAACCGGAAAGCCTTGTTGTTTTTTGGGGTTTTTTTTAACCGTCACACCGACAAAGTGTTACTTTAGAGCAGAAACGTTAAAAACAGCAGCGTTTGGAAGGAAGAGGAGGAAGCAGAGGACGAGACAGAAGAGGAGGAGACGTCTGTCCGTCCGTCTGTCTCTACAAATGATAACCTGCGTGAGGAAAAATGCGGAGAGGCAGCGAAGGGCCTGCTCAGACTAATTACATTGACCTAATGAATAAATGGGAGCGTCAGAGCCCAACACAGCAGCAGCAACATCAGCATCCACAGCGTTTGTACTCACTGCAGCCCATGGCAGGTGGAAAGAGCCACGAAGGAGTGAGGAACGTCTCGGACCTTCCCCTGGTAGTAGCAGTGCTCTCCTCCCTGTGGGCCAAACAAAACAGCTTCATGTTTCTTGAACAATATTCCATGTTCATCTTCATCTAAACCAGGAAATGAGTCCACAGTGATCCATCACTCAGAGGTCATTTAATAAACAACATGGTGTGGTGTAAAAAAGAAGAAAAAAAGAACACCTTTAAGCTGTAAATGTTTGAATAGTTTCCAGATCACAGATTATAATTAAAATCAACTAAAATCACAGAAAAAAAAGGAATAAATTTGTATGTTTACCATAAAAAAGGCCAAAACTGTAAATAATCTGTTCTTTTATGAATGATCATTTGTTCTATTGCAGCATCTGACTGTAAAATTAGACATTTCTTACTGTATTTAAACCAGAAAAAAGACATATTTGCAATTATTTGAAAGAAAAAAGATGAATGTTAACGACTGAAAATATCAAAATAGTTTTTTAAAGTTATTTTTTTGGCCTTTGTTTGGTAGATCAGTGAGAGAGAGAGAGACAGGAAAGTGGGGGAGAAGAATAGGGGGAGAACATGTGGGAAAGGGTCATGAGCGGGATTCGAACCCATGACCTCCACATTGGGACTGTAGCCCTGCACATGGGATGCCAGCTCAACCAGGTGAGCTGTAGCGGTGCCCCAATATCAAAATAGTTTTTAACTGTTACTTTAAAGGTGTTTCTGTTTTGTTAAATTACAGAAAATATCAATAAAAATCACAAATACAGTTTTAATTTACACAAACAACAAATAAATACTCAGGTCAAAATTGTAAATAATGTCTACATCAAAAATCTTTTCTATTTTTTTATTACATAGGATTATTGTATTTACATCAGCAAAAAAACAAACAAAAGGTTTTCCTGTTTTGTTAAATTACAGAAAAAATCTATTAAAATCAAAAGTAAAGGATTTATTTATAGGTTGACTATAAAGACAACGAAAAATAAAAAAACAAACAAAAAACAGGTCAAAGCTGCAAATAATGTCAACATCAAAAAATCTGACTTAAAAAAATAGAATTAGAATTAGAATAAAACTTTATTAATCCCTTCGGTACAAGACCTCAGGAAAATTGCTAATATATAAATATACATTCTTTCACTTTTTCAGTAAAATTGCAATTTATTATTGTATTCACATCAGCCAATAAAAAAGTCACTTTACAAATACTTTCCAAATTATAAACACATTTTAAAAAAGCTTTGATAGATTTTCTCCATTTTGCTAAATTCAACAGATCATATCTAGTAAAGTTACAGAAAAAAAGGATTAATGTGAACCATAAAACTTACACTCTTGTTACTGTATTTAAAGCAGCAAAAAATATTATTTTACAGATATATTTTTATTTGAAAGAAATAACGTGTATACTGAAGACTATAAGCACATTTTTGAACTCTTAATTTTAGTTTTTCCCTGTTTGTTTAATTAAATTACCAATAAAAAATCACAGAAACAGCTATGAATTTACATGTTAACTGTTAAAAAAAAAAAATACTAAAAAACACACTTGTCTCCATCAAGAATCTACATTTTTACAGATTTTTTTTTTTTTAACAATTTGTCCTCATAATATAAAAACTTTTATTGCACAGTAAAACAGTAAACCTACCCTGTTTAACTGCCTTTTAAATCAGTTAAAACCATCATTACTTTCCAGATATGTGCCATTTTGCAGCTCTTAAACATTGCCGTTCCACCCTTGCTGCCAGATTTTCACCTCTTTTTCTCTCTGACAGTGCAGATCTGCGAACACTGTGTTTGTTGCACTCTGAGCTTAACCCGTCCTCCATCTGCGTGTTAACACTCTGAATCACCCTCCTCCATCCCGACTTCTCCGCAGGACCAAGCCGCACCATCGCTCACTTGCAAAAAAAATTTCCATCTCCATCAACCACTCATCCCCTCCGTCTGCACTCCATCTCCCTCCATCTGTGTGCGTCTCTTCGGCACACACTTATTGTCTATAGCCGTGGATGATGTCTCGGTCTAAGTGCTCTGCAGCTCTTCCATTTCTTGCTGCTAACAGCCATTAGGCAGGAAGCCGGTCTCCCCGAGGAAACGCAGCTTTTATCACAGGATCAATTTCTGCTCCACAGTCTGAAGCTGCGACGCACCTCGGCGTCCGCTTCTGCATCCAACATCTGCATCCAACATCTGCATCCAACATCTACATCCAGCTTCTACAACCAACATCCACATCCAATATCTGCATCCAGCATCCAACTTCTACATTCAACTTCCAACATCTACGTCCAATATCTACATCCAACTTCT
>NW_007578248.1:391248-395087 GCF_000690725.1 Stegastes partitus
CAGCATCTCCATCCAACTTCTACATCCAACATCTACATCCAGCATTTACATCCAACATGTACATTCAGCATCCAACATCCGCATCCAACATCTACACCCAGTATTTACATCTAACATATGCATCCAACCTCCAACATTTGCATTCAACATTTACATCCAGCATCCACATCCAACATGTGCATCCAAAAGTTGCATCCAACTTCTACATGCAACAGTTGCATCCAACATCTACATCCAACTTCCAACATCTGCATCCAGCATCCAGTACTTACATCCAACTTCTACATTCAACTTCCAACATCCAGCATCTACATCCAACTTCTATATCCAACTTCCATATCTGACTTCCACATCCAGCATCTACAGCCAACATCTTAAACCAACATCTGCATCCAACATCTTAGTCTTACACCTGTATCCAACATCTACATCCAACATCTACAGTTCTCAGTGGACCTCGTCCTCATCAGTGTTTTGTGGGTTTGAGTAAAGACAGATGTACAGTTCATCCCTAAGTTATCTATATCAATGCAAAAGTTTGATTTATAGTGAATTTGTATTTGACCAACAGGTTTCTTCTGGCTGGAAACGACACAAGTGAAAAAAGACAGTCAGACATTGTGTTTGAGATGTTAAAGCAAAGTCCAACAGTTGTTCTGGTGTCCAACAGTCTTCCGGAAGGTTTCCACTGAACAATAACTATCGGCTTCACTGGGTTTACGGTTGATATCAAGACTTTTCTGTGCAGGAATTCTTTTATTACTTTAATTGCCTGGTTTTGTAGGTTTTGTAAACAGAAGCATCATTATGTCATAAACGTCTGTTCCCACAAAGATGGAACCACTATGAGTGATATATTGCACAGTGTAGCATCAAGACTCAGCTTCTGAGAAGTTCACCGTGTTTCTTACAGGTACCGACAATTCATCTGCACTTTTTTTTGGTCTAAACTCTTCTGTACTTTTTCCTTTATTCTTTAGTTTCTCTACCATATGATAAAGCCAGTGTTCCAGCCAGAGAAAACCTGCAGTATTCATTTTCCATTTACTCTCATGCACACATATTCTGTTTCTGTGCAGAGCGTTAGATGAGCAGATCGATACTACTCATGTTTTAAGTGAGGAGCTGCAGCAGGGAGGTGATCAGCTCATCTTAGCATCCAGACCACAGTCGGTCCACTCTGGAAGTACACCTGCAGCGTCTTTATAGCTGACGGTAGCTTCAGATTTACAGAAACAATCATTTAAACACGAAGGATGCTCGGACTGTTTGTGTGAGACGCTGAGGTGTTTTTATAGCTGCACGTCCACATACTTTTGGCTGTATAATTTACTTTAATATAAAACTTAATTGCAGGAATATTCAGAAACACTGCTTGTTTCCTGAGAAGGAGCAAAATTTACTGTTATTTTTTTTACTGTTTTTGAACACTGCAGCACTCCATCGCTTTTTAATCTATTTTTTCTGGCATCTTTTGCATTTCTTTTTTTTTTTTTTACAGACTTCTTTTTAGGGTGCAACCTAGACCTTAGTTTTACTTTTAAAAATAACGTGACGCCACATCTTTTAAAACTTATCATAAAGCTACCAGAATGCATTGCAAGGCTGCTTAGATAAACAATAATGCTGTGGACACATAGTATAAGAAAAATGCTGCAAACTGGCTTACTTATGTCTCCATCTTCCTTATGCAGACTCTGCAGCTCTTTCAAATTAAAAGCATGCAAGAATAAATTTCTTTATAAAGCATAAATGAGAAGGCAGTTTAGTTTTTTAGGACACAGCGTTGTATTATGGGGGAAAAGAACTGACAAAACCTGGACTAGCAGCGAGGCAGAACCTGTGAAAGGTGTGGATGCTTGCTGGATAAACCCAAGCGGAGCCTCGGATGAACAGGGGGAGGTTGGGCAAAGACACACAGAGTGAAATGAAGAGACACGGAGGCTATTTATAAGCGTCGCTGTGCTCTACTATCCAGCGACTCTCTTCCTGTCGCCCTGAACCTTCTGCTCCACTTCCCATCAAAGGGAAGAAACACCCAAAACTCAGCGCTCTGGGTGCCTCCTCAACATGTGTGCTGCTAAATATGAGACCTGTTATCTCCCAAGACCCACATAGGAGTAATTAATCATCCAATCCGGACAACACAATGCACAATGAAGGGTCGAGGCTGGACAAGCAAGTAAACAAGTAGGACACTCTGCCCTCTGAGCGGCAGGGAAAGTTTCAGCAAACAGGGCTGCAGCTATTTTCGTCTGCTGATTGCTTTCTTGATTAATCAATTAGTTGTTGGTCATGAAAATGTCAGAAAATGTGGAAAAAACATCCATCAGTGTTTCCCAAAGTCCAATATCTTCAGTTTACTGTCGCAGAGGAGCAAAGAAAACGGAAAATATTCACATTTAAGAAGCTGTTGCACATTTATTTTCTAAATTATTACCAAAACAAATCAATTGAGTTTAGAAATAACTGGCTTGATGGATTAAAAACCAAAACTAAACTGTGTGTTCCTGCTATTTTTGTCTTTATTTCCTTTTAACTCAAGTGCAACACAGATTTTAAGAGCAGCTGCACAGATTAAAATCTTCCTGCATGCTTTTGGGTGCATTTAAACAGAATCTGGGTAAAAAAAAATAAAAATAGTTTTAAATGGTTTTAAATTCAACATTTGATCATAACATTTCACAAGTTTTACTGTTTTTATTCTTTTGCTATTTGAAAGGAAAATTATAAAAATTAAGGATTGACCACAAAAAAATGCTAAATTACACAAAATAGCAACTAAAAATCACAGAAAAAAGTATTAATTTACATACTGGCTGTCAAGAAACCGCCCCAAAAAACATACGATATCCCTTTCTGTGCATCAACACTGTTGTTTTTCTGTAGATATGTGCCATATTCTCTGGATGTGCAACATGAACACATCTGATCTTATTCTAGCCTTGACTGAATATGTTTTGTGCTGAACGAGGATTTGAGATTTGACCTGCGCTGAACTCAAACCGTGGACGGAAAGCGAAAGCCGCTCCCACATATTTAGCAGTTTGTCCTGTGCTTGTTTTACGCCCGTGAGCAGAGAGCACTGTGGCCCAGATCCATCAGAGCAGCTGAAACTTTGACCTCCGCCGTGAACGGAGCAGCAGCCGGGGCCCGTCTCGTATTAACCTCCCGAGCAGAAGGCATTAATAATAAGGAACGAAGCTCTCGCCAATTAAAACAACAGAAAGCTACAGATGGAGCTCAGTTGTGGATTTTCATCTACGAGGTGAATTAATTCACACATTGCTTCATAATTACGAGTGACCACATCGGTGTAATGATTTGGATCATTCTCGGTAAAGTGTCTGATATCTCACTAATCTGCTGCTGAGCCGAGTAAATCCTGAACGTTATAATCCCTCCGCTCAGCGGGTGTCCTGAAACTAAAGTCCAGATTTTAGCGGATTATCACCATGATGCTAATCTCACGTTAGCTGAAGGTTCGGACCACAGAGCCGTGAGGGTTCCCAGAGTTCTAAGATCCTTCCAGAAGAGTCGGGCAGCTGGTCGGGGTTCTGTCTGTGTGAACTCATTGATCGACCGATCAGAAGATCAGGGAGGTAAAAGAAGCTTCAGAAGCTTCAAGAAATGAGAGCAAACATTGAGCCGCTCTGCTGCTGCGGTCTTTGATATCGATATCTGGAAGATTAATTCGATCAACAGGTTTCTTCTGGCTGGAAATGACATAAACAAATGACAAAACATAGTAGGACGTTGTGTTAGATGTTAATGATGAACTTGAACTATTTCTATGCTGCTCTCCTTCCAAAGTCTTTATTTTCCTCCACATCAGTCCG
>NW_007578248.1:395974-422502 GCF_000690725.1 Stegastes partitus
AAGAATATGCACCAATTTCAATGGTAATTCTGGACATGCGATTAAAAAAGACAATGAAAAGATAGAAATACTGTAAAACCATCATTATCACCTCACACAAAGTCTTCTGTCACTTGTTTATGTCATTTCCAGCTGGAAAAAAAAACTATTAGTCAAGTAAAGAATGTATTACAAATCAAAATTTGAGATGGCTATGAACAATTTGGGGGTTAACTGTCGTTGCTATTTAGACTTCCAGAAGACGCTGCAACATTACTGTTAATTTGGAGTTAAATATAATATGTACTGTCCTTTATTCTCTGTTTTTAGTCTCCAGATGCTCGACTATATTCATCAGCCACAAATTTTCTACAAGCTACAGTCAAAAAGTGGATGGCAGCAGTGAGAATCTAAGGAAAGTTGGTGCAATAAATCCAAAACACTGAGAAGAAAGGGGCCAAAGTGAGACTGTGCACATCCATTATTGGTATAAATACTTTTACTATCATCCAAATAACCAGATGCAGGTTGTATGTTGACATCAGGGGTCACTGAGGTTACTGTAGCTCCCATCTGAACAGGAAACAGTGTGTGAGCATGAACGTGAGGGGAGATGATTTGCAAAATCTTACACTGGTGACGACCGTCTTCCCGTTTTCTGACAGATGCTTCTCCACGTAGCCCGAAGACAGCAGATCACTGGGAAACACAGAAAAAGGGGGAATTAAAGTTAGAAAATGTGATTCTCGCTCAAGTGCCACTCAGTTAGCGGCGCAGGCATCGCGTTTTATGGGCCGATTGTATTCCGTCTCCGCTGCACGGAGCTTCAGAGCATCGGCCCGGCTAATTATGAGCAGCGTACAGGGACGAGGCTATTTCCAGCACACAAACTCACACAAACACAATTATACAAATCCAGCCTTCTAGCAAATGTCTTGCTATGTGTGTGTGTGTGTGTGTGTGTGTGTCGATCAGATGGATGAAGGACAAGTGAAGGTCGGTAAGTAGTAAAAGAAGCAGCACAGGCAGAACGGGAGGGGAGGCAATAAAGCAGGAGGAGGGAATAAAGAGAAAGAGTGGCATAAATAAGAGGAAATCAGTCTGTGTGTGCTTTCTCAGCAGAGCCGGACCCAAGAATCCCAGCGGAGATCCACACTGCAGGCCGAGTCCGAGACAGAGATGTATGAGCTCTAATGCACACTCGCGCTCAGGAATGCGGCATATGAATGGAGGTTTTGTCCCTTATTCAGCCTCTTTCACGACATAGCACAGTTAAAGTTTGAGCCTCTCATCTCACAAATAGGTGACCTGAGCACGAACGTGCACGACAAAGCGTCCTTTAAACGTTTCACATTTGCTGAATGTTTCCAAAGCAGCTAAAATCAGCACGGTTGCATTAAAAATGTGCAGCTGAAACAGTATCGGAGCAGCAGCAGCAGCAGCAGCAGCATCAATCCACTCCAACGTCCTGTCAAAAAGCCAGACGAGAGACAAGTAGGTGGGTCGGGCTTTCACCTCGTTTAGGTGACGGATGGAAAATAAATGTAAGAAAAACATGTTTTTTTCCAAAACAAAAAAACAAGGTATGAAACTGCACATTGGAGCTGCTGGTGAAGATGCCATCCCTGCATTGATTCTACAAAGGACGACGTGATAAAGGATAAGATGCTGCTGTACATGCAAATCTGAGAAACAGATTACAGATGTACATATTAGGCTTTTAAAGCTGTAGTAGGAAAGAATTTTGGGGGAAAAACAGCCTCCTTCTGCATTTCTTCTCTCTGTCGGGAGCTGCTTCTATCAGATTAGTGTGAGCTTCATATGTACAAAGACAGTCCAAAAAAAAGTCAACATTAATTTGTGTTTTCATGCCAGATTCCAAAACAAGTCCTCCATCAAAATGTCGGACAAGAAAGACTTCCGATTTTAAAGAGCCACAACCTTGCTTCCATCATTTTCATACTTATGATTAGTTTTTACTCAATTTTGGATTTTATTTGCTGTTTGTCAGGTACCAAAACATCCTTAAGTTTAAGACAACATCACAATATTTTGTCAGCGTTGTGTTCTTTTTCACCGTGTCTTCTGTCTCAACTTGTTCATCTATGTGTTGCTTTCTTCCGATAGCTGCTTCTCCACACGGACAAGGTGTTTTAGAGCAACATGAAATGACAAGAGGCCAAATAAGCTGAGCCAAAACAGCAGCGGCATCAGTCAAAACACCCGCAGAGTCACCGAATGTCAGCAGCACAAGACGCTATCAGACAGAAGGAGGAATAACCAAGATGTGTACGAAGTTACACCATTTTTCAGAGCCAGAAACCATATGAACATAAAGAATCCGACAGCCCTCGAGTGTGTTACGTGTGATGTTTGGTTCCATCAGAAAAAAATGGCCAAAAACAAGCTTAAAACTGTGATTTTTCATCTAAAATTCACTTTATTGTACATGTCTCAATAAAAAACTGCCAAAAAAATGAGCATTTGCTCCAGATTCTGCAAAAAATAAACAAATAAAACCACGAAGAAGGAGAAAGAAATGTGTTCAGTGCAGAATGACAGCCAATGACATCAATTCTACAAAAGAAAACAAAGCTGATTCTCTTAGATTTTTCTTTTTTTCGTTGCAAAAACTAAAAAAAAAAAAAAAAGCTGGAATCAATCATAGACTGTATAAAAGATGGACGTAGCAACCAGCCCTGAAAAGTGAAGCCAACCCGGAAGTGTCAAAAACCTGCAATATCACGTCTACTAGTCCTGGCTCCAAAAAGCCCTGGCTCCCATAGAAATGAATTGGAAAAGAAGTGATCACAGATCACAAAATATCGCATTCCTCCAGCTCAGGATTTTTAAAAAAATTAGTTTTCATGGTCAAGTCCAGAGATCAGGTGGCCAATCTGAAAATAAATCAATACAGAATTTTTAAAAAATCGTCAACATTTTCCGGGGCAAGGGCGTGGCTGGCTTGATTGACAGTCGGCAGCGACAATACAGACGAAGCGAACAGAAGGCGGTAAATGTGGGCGGGCAGAGAGGGCCCGCCTCTCAATCCGTCTGACCAATCGCTGCTCCTATGGCTCCGCCCCCCTCTGACGATTTTTGATGTCAACCAGGAAGTAGCAAAACCCTGGCTTCATTTTCTCAGTGCAGAAACCAACGGGTGACGTAGCTACGTCCATCTTTTATACAGTCTATGGAATCAATTTGTACGAGATTTCCCAAAGTGTCCACAGGTGTTAAAATACTAGAAAAGAAAGAGAAGTGTCTCTACATTCTACAGATATTTCACTTTTTACATTTTAAATCTGTTTTTAGACGTCTCCTATCCGCTCTCCGTAAACATCCTGCAGTTCAGATGAAAGTTCTCTGAATTTTTGAGACATGACTGTTGATGCGAGGTGAGTCAGCGCTCGCATCACGATTGCACCGAGAAGCGCAGAATTTTTATTTATTTAGATTTTTTTTAATGAACTTGTTAGAGCAAACAATGTATTTTTGGTGAATTTAGATGAAAGGGATTTTTAAGGATAAATCTGGTTTCTACTTCGGGAAAGTTAAAAATCCCCCGATTCAGTCTGACATCTTCAATCTTCTAGTTTTTAAAGACCTGTTTCTAATTTTATATGTGTATTTCAAAGAACCAACTGTTGTTTGTATATGAATTAATAGAATAATAAAAATGGGACAGGTGGTCAGAAATTACGTCTCTTTCGAAGCAGATGTACATTTAGTAAATGAAAGTTTTCCTAAGTTGATAAACCACAGGGGAATCTACGGTGACGAATGCTGTGGCAAAAAAATACATCTGAGTAAAGAGGAGAGAGATGAAACGAAAAGAAGGAACGAGGCAGCGAGCTTTAAAGAAACAGAAAAAAACAAGAATCATAAACAGCCATGAATAAATGAAGCTGTTTCTAGAGAAAGTGTGGAACATGTAAGCCTCCACTGCAGCCCGCCGTCACATCACAAGAACCTCCACGGTGCAAATTAAACACGCGCTTTATCAACATTTTACATTTAAAAGAAGAAGAAGAAAAAAAGAAAAGAAGCTCTGGCGAGATATTCATACGCCCCTGTGATGATGAAGACGTTGGCCTTTGTTCTGCCGGGGTGTGTGTTTAAGATTCAGAGCTTGTGATCTTTATCCGGCCTCACGCTGAGCCCAGACGGGGGGGAAGCACACCGAGGCAGCACGGCAGACACACGGGCCTCTAATGGAGGACGCCGATAACAGATTTCAGCTTTAATTGTGGTGGGATTTAAATAATTTATTTGACAGACAAAGACGCAAACTCAGCCTCGACCCCATCCCCCCGCGCAGAAAACGTGGAGAAACCCCCTCCTCCTGTTTACATGAGCGCACACGTGTATGAAAGCGTAACTGCAGCTTTGCTCTGATATGCAAACCAAACGCAGAAAGCGACTGGAATAAACTCATCCGTGCGCCGTTTCGCATGCGGTCCATCTCTCTGCGGACGCTGCAAACTTTCAGCATAAATGAGAATCAAAGGGAGGCGGTTCGTAAAACGGAGCCGAGGACTTCATTAAAGAGGGAAAACTACGGAAAACGAGGGATGAGGGAAAACAGAAATAGAGGCAATTATGTTCAATAAATTATCACATCATCATAATATCCGAGAGCGTTTTTGAATTTACACGTAACTTTGCAGCAAAATGAAACGGAAACTGAAGAATCAAAACCACACGCGAACCGACTGCATCCTGTTAGAGGGAATCGCATCACTTCTAGGTAGAACAGAAGGTATTTGCTCTGATGTAAAGTTAAAAACAAACAGTTTAGATTTACTATATAAAAAATACCTCAATGCCACAAAAGTCAGTCCAACTTTCATTACTGAGATTCATATCAGTCTGCAGAGACGTTCAAACATTCTTCAGACACTGTTTTTCTTTGCTGGAGGGGTTGTGCTGCTCCACCTTTCTCTATAAAACACCCCAAAGGTTTCCTATTGGATTCAAGTCAGACCACATACTTGTCCAGGTCGTAGTTTTCCCTTTCTTCTTCTTCAGAAACTCTTGATTTTGTTCTCTGGATGGTTCTCCTGCTGGAATATTGCTCTTCTTCCAGCTTCTGCAGACTGGGAGTCATCTATTCAGCCAGTATTCTGGTTTATCCTCAGACATTCATCTATAAATTTCATCAACACCTTCTGCCCTCATGCAGCCCCATATCATGATATTGCCACCTCCGTGCTTCACTGTCAGGACGATGCATCCACTGTGGTGGTCCTGGTCAGGTTCACACCAAACATCTGGACTCCATCTGAGCCCAACACATTAATCTTCATCTGACCAAAGTTTGTTCTCCAACATTCATCAGGGTTCTGTTCATGATCTTTAGCAAAGTTTTATCTTTTAGTTTTGTGATAAAGAGCAAACAAGGGTGTTTTTCTTGTCCTCTGTCCATGAAATTGATGTTCTGAAGTGTCCTTCACACTGTCTGAGCTTCACAGAAACTCTCATTTCCATTGATAACCCCTGTGCCAAGTCTGAAGCAGCTGCCTTTGTCTGGTGTTCACAGCTGGATTGTGAAAGTAGTTGACTGTCTGTGGAGTCATTGTAGGAGGACAACCACTGCAGCCCTGATCAGTGCTACTATGGCTCCTTCTGGACCTCCTGATTACTGCTGCAGCTGTGTTTCCACTGATTTTAAGTTGATCTTCTTGTATCCTATTCCATCTTTGTGACGTCTCACAATTCGATTTTTCACTTCCTCTCTTTTCCCCGTGGAGCCATGATGCTGACATGCAGGTCAACACAGCCCATAGGTCCAAAACGGAAAAAGTTCTGGTTCACAGCTCATTTTAGAACAAAGTAAACCTGTTATTGCCTGTCTTGTTATTGTTGTCTACCCCAGTTTCATTCACCATGCCAAATTCCATCTGTGTGCGAGCTCACCTGACAATGAAAAGCTTTCTGATTCTGATTCTGAAACTACAGTGTTCTCAGTTCAGTTTCAGAGATTACAGGTTTTCTAACATGTGTCTGTGATTTTGTTCCATTGAGTTTCTACTTCGGGGCTTCGGTTTTCAATACAGTTTTTCTAAAGCATTTGTTTTTGATTGTTCAAAAGAGGAAACATTCTCCTGTTCAACTTCGAAATGATTCAACTATTGATAAGTGATGCATTTGGGAATCATCTGAGATTGCAGTGATATTGCTCAGGATTGTTCTCACTCCTGTTGTGTATTGTGTGATGCTATAAGCAATCCGTCTCCTTTCAGACACATTTATGTGGCATCTGTCACCTGAAGGTATCTGTTCAGTCCAGATGTGCAGCTGCAACCGAGGCAAAACAAACAGCGCCTGCAGCTTTCGCTCATTTTCCGTCTCGTCCTGTGTCTGTTTACATTCTCTCTCTCTCTCTCTCTCTCTCTCTCTCGGCTCATTGCTTTTTTAAATAGCCTGCTTATCCTCCGCTGTACTGGAAGAGAGTTTTCTTGGCTCTGTTGCCGCAGCAACATCTGTTTGAGAGCCAGCGTCCAGCTGTCAATCAGGCCTGGAGGAGATTTCGGAGGTAGATCCACAGACGCTCCGCTCTCAGCTCGCAATGTGTCATAGCCAACCCAGAACAGCCATTTACATAGTAATCACATCCCGCTCTCGCTTACATCTACGTTTTAATGTCAGCCAACCCACACACGCACACACAACTAAGAGCATTTACACAACTTCAGCTGGGAAAATGCTGCTCTAAAAAGCCTTATTCAACGCCATTAAGTGTTCCAAAAAGGTAAAACGCAGGCTGTGAGAAGCAGTGAAACTACAAACTTTTAAAATGTCACCAGAAAAAATAAGCTATTTGTGATTTAGCCTTGTTTTTAACTCTTTTGGAGCGAATAAATAGGCTCCGTAGTGTTGTCAGAAGGTGGCGCTAACGGCTACTTGGTTGTACTGCACAATAAAAAGCTGGAGACAGATGAAGAAACAAAGAAAACATTTATATCATCTGTGAGAAATGACGAGAAGCCTTCAGGAGTTGTTTTCAGTCAGTAATTGTTCATGTCAGTCGGTATCGGACGTGTCTAATGGCGTCTGGAGACAAAAACAACAAAGAAACAAACAGATGATTCGTCATGTCGCCTAAATGGTCGCTGCATCAAAACTGTTTTCATCTCCTATGATGAGCATAAACTCACAAACCACCTCAGGTTTGCAGGTTTGTTTTTTTTGCCATTTGCATTAAGTTTCTCTGATGCGGTGCTTCAGAATAAGGCTGGGCGATATCATTTCAGTCGATGTCAATGAAGGTTCAATGACATATTTTAAACCACGGCCAGGAGAAAAATGATTCACCTTTAATTTAACATATTTCTGCATTTATTTATTCATTTATCGAGGTATAAAAGTGGTTATTTTGAATGCTAGCACAACAATGAAAACAGCAACACTGGGAGACCCAACACGTTTCACAGGTTGTGCTTGAAATAATAATAATAATAATAATAATAATAATAATAATAATAATAATAAAACAGTTTCTTTTCTGCAAGTTTGCATTGATGAGATCTTTGCATCTTCTTCGTCCAAAATGAGTCATAATATTTGCGGTGTTAACTTCCTCTTTCCCAAAAATGAGATTAAAGTTGAAGTGTTGCAGGAGCGCTGGGAGCAGAGTGTCGCCGCACGAAACGACGTCTCAGCAGGGATGGAGGTTAAATATAAAAGCAAGTTGTGATTTGTTTTTTACATGTGCATGCTCTGAACTTTTTGATGGCACCACATGTAAAGAATGGCACAATTTTTATACGTAAACATGAGTTAAGATGGAAGGCAAAGCGGCTCCGTTATCAAGGAAAATTATTAGATATGATGATGGAGCAAGTGATCAAATGAAACTATTAAATATTCTATCTAGATATTTCCTTATTAGTTTTAGTTAAACGTGTCTATTGCAGGTACATATCACTTTATGGCTCAGGTCTCCTACACAAAGTTAAGTTACTGGCGGCCGACTAGTCACACCATCCTTCTTTTAAAGCGTTTTGTTGTGCGTTGCTGCAGGCAGAGAACATCCGCTGTGGCAACTCGGTCCGTTCTCTCGGAGGTGAATCATGCACAAAAACACATAAACCAAGTTTCCCTGCGATCTAAAAATTCCTCTCACGATCTGCGTCGCCAAGCACTGAGATGAAAAAGAGCACACACACACACACACACACAAAAAAAAAAGCTCGATTGGCAGGACTAATGTTTATGTGCGAGCGGATTGGCACGAGTGTTGGGCTACGAGGCCTTTCGCTGCTTTCACACGGCCCCTTTTCAAAAGACTCTTAATACGAAGCACACAAACGTAAGAGAAAGAGAAACTCATACGTCCGAACACTCAGGAACCGCAGTCATCAGATGGACTTCTGCTCCATATATGGATTTGCCATTTAACCCGGTAATAAAAAGGGCACCGGCACACAAAGGGACTGAACATGTGCTGTGTCAGGCCTCCGTAATGAGGATGGTGGAGGGGGGGGGTGGGGGAGTGCTGAGGGAGGATAAGTGCACCGGATAAAGCATGAGTGCGATGGAAAAAGGTGGCTCGCCGAAATAAAGATGTGAAAGGAGAGAGTTGAAGGAGGAGGGGGGGGGGAGGGGGAGGTTTGTCTTTGGGGAAAGCTGCAGCTGCTTTCACCTGCCCTCCATCCCCCCCACCCACCCACTCTCTCACCCCTTTCCTCACCCTCCCCTCCCACTGAGGCCTCATTAAAGGTCTCCAGGCTATAATTCATTCACTCTCCAATCACTTATCAGACATGCAATTCCACCGGCGGACTCTCCGGGATCGCGGCGCTTATTGCAAGAGGGAATACGCGCAAAAAAACAAGAAGGGAGAATCAAGCACGCAGCTCCGTGACACGCAACATACATCCCAACTGAGACGCTTCCTGAATTATGCAGGAACCGAGGAGAACACGTAGATGCGTGTCTGCGTTTGAACTCGTCGTCATGTAAACAGGGTTATTAGAGACAAAAACACGAATGAGGCGGCTCCGTTTTGCGTCCTCACGTTCCTTCCAGTATCTTGCGTCGGGTGGCAAATTCCATTAAACAGTTAATCTCTTGACAGTAAACCATACTTTGAGATGATTTTTTTTTTTTTTTGTAAATTCAGCATGACAGAGGGGAGAAAGGAGTAAGCTACGAGAGACAATGGTCTTTAGAGAGGCATTAGTATGTTTTCCTGCTGAGAGAACAACAGTCTTCCTCCTGTTCCCGTCTTCGGCTCTTTGTCTCGGTTAATCCTCCACACCGAGTGAGACGGTAGGAGAGGGAGAGAGGGGGAACGAAAGGGTGGGAAACAGAGCGAGGAGAGGAATGAATGAAAGGAATACTGGAAGCGCACAAAGAGATCCACATCTGTACCGTGGTTTAACCCTCGGAAGTGTAAATTCTGCTGTAAGGTTTAAAAGGCATGTCATGTTTTTTTTTTAAATTTCCATTATTACACAATTAGAAACTGTAAAAATGAAAATAATCACCGGATTTTCAACTTTCGGACAGCCCTTGAACCTATCATAAGTGACTTTTAGTTATGTCAGGAAAATTAACCAAATTTAAGCTTAGAAATCATAAAATTTCATGCTAAAAATTAAATAAAATCACTTTATTCCACATGCAATGTTTAGAAATTAGCCCAAAATAAATGCAAAAAGCAAAATAAACTGTGCTCTTTGTTGCAAGCAAGAAATCATGTTTGATTTAATTACAATAAACCTGTCACCTGATTAAAATTCTGAGACTTTCTGGCTGAACTGCAGGCTGTGTTTGCACAGTGCAAAGAAACACAAATTAAAAATGTAAATAATAAAACATCTGTTGTATGTAGAGCCATATTGCTAACACCTGTGGGCACGTGGAAAAATGTTGTACGTGTTGATTCCAGGTTTTTTCCGTTTTTGTGAAATAATCAAAGAATTTCAACATTTGCTTTTTTCTGTTTTTTTAAATAGATGTCATTCTGTACAAAGACTTTTACGAGTTCTCTCTCCTTCTTCGTGGTTTTTCTGTTTCCAACTTTGTACAGCAGTGAAAAATGAGCCCACAGTGAGTAAAAAAGCAACAGCAGTAGAAATCGCTTGGAGTTTAGAGAGTTAAGGATGTTTTTTTTTTTTTTGCTGTGCTCATGCTGCACCTCTCCATCAAGTGTCATGAAATTCAACTTGTTAGCGTTTAGCTAATCTTCAACAGCACCGATCACATTTGCTCTCTCTTTGTCTGAGGAATAAGAAGAAGGAGAGAAATCTGAAAAGTGTTTTTAAATAGCAGACTTAAATGTTTGAAGTTGTCCAGATATGTTAAGATAAAGGAGTGAATCCTGAATTCAAGGTGAAGACAAAATGTAGTTATCAACCAATTTCTTGAAGTTGCATCACATTAAATTTAGTTTTAAAGCCAAGTAACGCAGAAATGTAAGTTAAAATTACAGATATGAAGTCAATGCAACATTAAAATGTAAACACAACTTCTTGAAATAATATTTGCAACCTAAATAGTTGATATAAATCAGTGATATATCGATTTTTGGATGCATTTTTCTTGCAAACAATCATTTAATTAAGTGGTTTCTTGTAGGTTCCCCTCATATCAGCTTTGTTTTTGCACACTTGGGTTGTGCAAAGAAGACACCTTCACAGCCAGCATGAACAGAAGCAATTATTAAAACCTCCAAACTCCTTCAAACACCGCTACAGCCAACATCCGAGCCGTTATTTGTTCTTCTAAATCAGCCCTGCTCACCTCCGCACACTGTAAACTCTGCAAAACTCACTCGCTGCCTCTTTTCTCTCCACTAGTACAGACTGTGCACAAACAGTCCTGGATGTCACGACGAGCCTCTTAGCAAACACCGGCTCTAATATACTTTTTTTGTGTGAGTTAGTTCACACGCAAACATAACTCCCAGTGTGGTAGCCAGAGCAGACAGAGAGAAGCCCTGCCTGAGGCGAGACAGCAAAAAAAAACAGTGGGAGAGGAGAGGGCCGCTTTCTTTTCAGGGTGCTCTTTTTAAGTAAATGCACAACTTTCTATCTGCTGCACTTCCTCGACCCACCCTCCAGGACTCAAGGGTGCGTGAAGGACATCACAATCTTTGTCCTGTCCGTACCCTCCATCACCAACTTCCTTCACACACTCCCCTCCCTGTGTTTTTCTCATTAGGTTCACAGTAAATCAGATCACGCCTCTCTGCAATAAATTACAGACCTGGGAACAGAGCAGGAGAGACGAAGCTGGAAAAAAAAAAAGGAGGAGAGTTGGGTTGTAGTGATGTCAGGATGCAGGGAAGCGATGATAAATGATGCCGGGATGGGACATGAGAGAGCTTTAAATCATGTACATGTGAAGATACGTGCAGCAGTAACACAAAAGCATCAGCAGCTTTCACGGTCCGAAGCTGCTGCTGCTGCTGCTGGATGCAGAGTCACAGTTTACAGAAAGTCACACAAAGTCACGAGATTAGAAAGAAAAAAAAAAAAAAAACACTCAAAGAACTGGCGACTCCTCCCACTCGTGTGTGAGATATTTTAGAAATCCAGACAAGTAAAATCCCATTCATGCTGCACAAAGACGCCGTTAGATGAGTGGCATTTAGAGCGCTGCCAAGGCTCAGAGGATGAGCAAAAGATTCTTCCCGTTGAATCATCGACGCAAACAAAGAGCGACGTGTTGGGAAATATGTGGTTCTGTGATTTAAGAAAAAAAAAGGATGAGTCGAGCTTGTGTACATAAAAAAGAGAGAGAACAGAGATAAACCACCTCCAGGATCATTTAAGGAGGAAAATTCAATCACAAACGGTAAATCGTCAGCAACAGAGCTGCACGTTTTTGGAAAACCTGATCATGAAAATGCTTTTTTTTTTTTAAAAATACAGTCATTTTTAGTAGATGACCTGAATAACTCAGTTTAGAAGGCTATAGATTGGATACAGATGTTCTTCTGCACTGGAAATACAAAAAAAAAAAAAAAGCTGGAAAAAGGCCATTTGTAGCCTTTCTTATGTTGTGCAACTCTTGGAAAGGCATCAAAAACTGTTTTTGGCTTTGCATGACTATCAGATCTGGGTGTGTACTCCTCATACAGGGTTTTGTGATGTAGATTTAAACGCTGCAGACAGAGGAGCTGCTTTTGATCAACATCATCCTCTCTGTAGCCAAAAGAAATTCACACATCACTGTTTACTTTTTGCAAACCAAATCTCCTTTTTCTATCCTATCTCTTGCTAGTTTCTCTGTGCTCATGTGGAGTCTGCATGTCAACAAACTCTTTTAAATAAAGTTTAAAAAACAACCACATATCTCCGTGTACACCAGAACCCTTAAATCTGTTCTATTAGACTTCTCTTGCAGGTTAAGTTGTGGAAAATGTCAACTGTGCAAGTTTTTCCTTTTGCATCAAGCAGCAAAAAAAAGTTGTGGCATGATGCATTTCTTGCGTTGTGACTATTGCACATGTGCACATTTGCAATGCTGAGACGATGTATTGTGCACTTACAGAGGGCTTTTTAACCTGAACTCAACAACCGCAAGTGTTCTCCACCACACAGCTCAGCTCAGTATCCTGCCCGAAGACACTTCAGCCAGTGGAGGTTGAACAGGGGATTAAACCATCAACCTCTGAACTAGAGGAGAATCCTCTCAACCAGCTGCTGCAAACAAAAGCTAATGACTTTGCAGAAACCTTAATATATATTTTGATATAATATTTTGCTCGCAATTGTATAAATAAAACACTGATCTGAACATGCAGCAGCTCTGATTCCAACCTCTGACTGTTGACACATCAAAATAATTAAACCTGCAGCCATAGAATGAATCTAAGTGTTGTGAAACTATCCAGGAAATGCTTTTCACTGTTATTATTAAGACAGATTTCAATAATATAATTCAAACGTTGGTTTTAAAGTGGAGAAAACACAGCAAAAAGCAGCAGTTTACAATTTATTTTGGTCTTCAGAAGGCAGCAAATGACTGTAAAATGTACTTTTTAAAGACTTTTCCACCACTAAAAGCATCATGCAGTACTTTTTCTATGACTGGGACAAAAACTGCTCCTACAGATACAAATGTATGATTTAAAATAGCAAAATAAAATTATTCTTTATGTCAAATAACAAAAGTTGCTGACAGAGAATCACATCAGACACTGATTACAGGTTAAATATTCAGCATTTTTCAAGTGTCATTATTTGTTTAATTGATTCCTGACAAAACAAACGGATTTAAACACGTATTCTTTCCAGTTCTGATGCTTCTGTTTGTTTCTGACTGGTTAAACATCAAAATCAATACTGAAGGATAAATATTGAAAAGGTACTTACAATTAAATATGTAAAACATTTCAAGTAGGATTTGCATTATTACTGCAAATGTGCATTAGTTCCAAGTGTCTGTTAGTCTGGTTGACTTTAAATAACTGGTTTCTGTTTTGGTGTTGTGTTTAGTTCAAAGGCAATTGCAGACACACAGCAGTTAAAGTGGGTTAAATAAAGAAAACAGCCAATAAAACTTGCTTTGTGTAACAGAAGCTGAGAAAGGCAACAAACAGAAAGCGCCTCCAGATCCAGGGATTAAGTCCATAGCTAAGGAAATCAAATCCAAAGAAACAGAAACCAGGAAAGCATGAAGACACAGAGAGCTGAACGGATGCAGCAAACGCTTACTGGAAGGTTAGACACAGGTGAAACCAATGGGGCGGAGCTAATACTCACACAGGTGGGGAAAACACAAACACAGAAGGCCACTGTAAAGTCATTTTAATGGTTCAATGTCTCCAGAAATACAACTTCTGCAGCCGTGAAATTTGGTGAGGACACGGACAAAACAGTTTCCAGTAGATCCAACTGATCAGATGTCTCCAGCAGTGGGCAAATTTGCAATTACAGGCCTTTAAAAATGGGGAAAAATGCTAAATATGTCCCAGAAAGTTCCGCTAAGTGTGTTCCCTGCTAAAAAATAGAGTCTTTGGTCGACATTTCACCAACTTTTAAGGCCTCTAACATCAGTAGAATTTGATTAAATGGCAGCTATGACAAGACAAGGTTCCATTTTTTTGGCAAAATGATGACGTGGACTCATTGGTAGGAGACAAAAACTGGTGTGTGCAAAGTTGCTTACATGTGGACAAAATTGCTTCCAAATGATTGAAGAGTTCCAGCAAAAATGAGCCTCATATGTTGTTAAATTTGAACATGAAGACAACATGGAAGCAACTTGTCACTTTGCACATATAATGACAACATATAGACTCTATAAACACCAGTTTTTCTGCTCCTACAAGTCAGTCCATGTCCCATTCTGGTCAAAACAACAAAAAACTGGAACTTTGTCTCGTCATACTCGCCACACATCAAATTCTGCTGATGTTTGAGGCCTCAAAAGTTGGTGAAATGCCGACCAAAGACTGTATTTTTTATCAGGAAGCATGGATCCATCCATATATAGACACTTACAGAAACATCATAGGGACATAATAACACCATCAATTGAATTTTTTCCATTTTCAACAGCCAGTATTTAAAAATTTTCCCCCTGCTGGATCCATTTCATTTAATTTAATTATTTTAATCTGCTGAGAACTCTTCTGTCTGTATCCTCACCAAATTTCATGGCTGTAGGAGTTTTAATTTCAGGAGACAATGGACCCTTAAAATGACTTCTCTAGTCAGACGTTGGGTTTTTTGGGGGGTAAAAACTCTCAAAATTCAACCCAGATGTTACGGAACTTGGTTTTAGGTCCCAAACAATGAACTCTGAGACAGCAGTAGTTTTCATTAGGAAATACATACACGACCACGTTCATTTGAACAATTTGCACATTTTGGATTTTCACAGGCCATTAATTAAACATTAAACTCTGGAGCCATCGTTTGGATCTACTGGAAACAGGTCTGTCTGTGTCCTCACCACGTTTAATGGTTGTGACAGTTATATTTTTGCAGATGTTTAATGTTTAAAAGGGATTTTCCTTTTTTTTTACAGGTGAAAATACATAAATTAAACCAAAACCTTAAGCGTACTTCCCAAAATACAAATGCTGAACAAACAGAACAGCAACATAATCCCCAAATTCTGTTTAAATGAACCCAGACTGAACCGATATTTTTGACGTGCCCACATTTATCAGCCGACTGGTGTCACAAAAAAATGGAAAAACGTTGCAACATTACTGCATTTTAAGGGTGAAACTTCAATTAAAAATCCCCCGACGCGTGAATTAAAACAAAGACACGAACACGTAATTTGCTCTCCGGAGTATTGATCCTCCCTCTTTCTGTCTGGGCCTCATTTCTTTCGATCCATTCTTGTTATCTCTAATTAAAACAACACTTCTCGTGCCTCCTCTGCACCTGAGACCCGACGAGACGACACACAAACATTCCTGCCGTGGCACACATTTGTCAAACCACCGAACCGTTGGATGTTTGGCGAGCTTCTCGTCTGAACCGGCCTCCTCCTCCACCAGCCGCCTGTATGGCCTGTAATTGAGCGGCCGCATTAGCATAAAGGAACCTGTGTTTGGGAAAGTGGAAAGCAGTGTCTGAAGAGCAGGAGAAGCCCTCTTCGCTTTATGCTGCTGCTGATTTCATAACAGCGTCGAGGTTATGAAACCGTCGGTCCCAGCTGGACCTGCCCACCTGTTCTGCTCTCCGTCTGCACTCACACATTGTCATACATACGTAACCTACATACTGTGTGAATACTAAATGGCTCAGACATTTTCACAGTCCTTTTCCTTCCTGTTCTCGTGGTCAGTTTGTCATTTCTACCAGCCTGAGTTCCTCGTGACAAACATGATTTTGGATTTGTGGTTAACGCTCTAAAATCTGAGCAGCTTCTGGGCGTTTTCTGCTCCTGTCACAACTTCTTACTCACTCTGGGCTCATTTATCACGACAACATAAAGTCCTGCACCTCTATGGAAACAGCACAACCACGAAGAAGAAGAGAGAACTCAGCAACCTAAAGTTACAATGCCAAAAACTTACTGGAAAACATAATTGGTGGCTCTACATGCTGTGGATATTTTCCCACTTAGATTTTTAATTTGTTCTCTCTCAAGTATTAAATTAATTGTCACCCTTTTTTGATAATCAATTAATCAGCTTGAGTGATTGCAGCTTATTAAATTTGAATATTTTCTGGTTTCTTTCCTCCTCTGTGACAGTAAAGTGAACATCTTTGGGTTGTGGACAAAACAAGACACCATTTTCTGACACTTTAGAAACAACTAAATGAATAGCTGAGAAAATATTGACAGATGAACCAGTAATGACAATAATCGTTAGTTGCAGCTCTTAAATCTTGATGAATAGTCAGTTTAACTATTTCATATACTAGTAGGGTATTGCATTTTCAGTTCAAAATACTTTATTTATCCCCGAGGGGCAATTCAAAAATTCAAAAATATGTTGTTGAAACACAGTGTGGACGCGTTTATTTGCTTTTTTAAATGTTTAAATTCGGAACACAGATGCTTCAACGGCAAAATCTCTCTTCTCGGGCATGTTTTGGACATCTTTATGTTTTTTGACATTTTGAGAATTTACTTGTGGTGTTTTTTTGAAGCTACAATTTACCAGAGTTCCCTAAAAGCCTCGCCAGCGTTGGTTAGCTTCTAGTCTCCACTCAGTTACTGCAGCTGCTCGGGCAGATGTGACACCAAAAGAGTGAAATAAGACTTTCTAATGTCAGATTTATCCAAGTTAAAACCCAAATTATTCTTATATACCTGGTTGCATAGATGTAGCCGATATGTAAATGTGAATAAAGCAGAGGACTTTCCTTCTGAGAAACTAACAGACACATCGATGCAGATTCATGTACAAAAGGAACAAATTGGTGCATGAAAATTCACCAGAATGCAGGAAATTAAGTGTCTGACGCTCACAATTTCCTGGAAGACGGCCCCCATTCAATGTGCTTCCTCTAGTGTTCAAACAAAAGCTGCGTCCATGTGATGTTGCACAAAAAACACCCCCATTGTTAATGTTAGAATTACACTACTGCCACACTAACAACTACGACTTGTGCAGAATGAGTGAATATCTGGACTGTTTCTGCAGCGGTGCATGTCCACGTGCACTCCTGTGCGAACGCAGACGTACACGTGTGCACGTACCGGTCAAAGCCCTCTGTTCTCCACAAGACGGACCAGAATCCATCACGCCGGCTCCTCCTTAATGTTACAGCATCCATCTATTATTCAGCGGGAGCAGGTGGGAGGGGCGGGGTAAGAGGGGGCAGCGGGGGCTGAATGGAGAGTGGGTGTGGGGCAACGGAGGGCGGCGAAGTATGTGTGTGTGTGTTGGAGATGAGGATTATTAAAAAAAAAAAAAAAAAAGAGAGACAACCCCCCAAACCTTGAGCACACTCTCTCCTCACTCCAGCACCATGAATGGCAAATTGGAGGTGGCTGCTGAGGTGGATGAAGACAAAGAATAAAGACCCTCTGACCTGCCAACCCCCTCCTCACTTCCTCCCTACGGACTGCCACGCTTCAGACGTGTCAATACAAGACACACAAACTAATATATACTTAACTGATCGCACCGAACAAAAACAAAACTGAATAAAAACGTTGCCGCGCAAATTCAGTGATAGGACAGATTCTGCACAGCGCATGGTGTGACGGTGGCCGACGGGGGTTAAATGACGCGCATAAACGAGCTGCATATACATGAATGGTTTGCAAAAACACAAATGCACTGCATAGATGGAAACAAATGCAAAAAAAAAGAAAACGTTGCACACAGCGGAAGTGCCACAGGCCTCTAGGGACAGTTTGTAAGTCTTTAGCTGTTCAGTCACTGTGATTATATGGGTGCTGAAGTGGTGTTTTACTGCCGTCTGAGTCTGTTCTCTCTGTTATTTATGTTTATCCATGGAGACCTTTTCATACAGCTTTTCCCTCAGCTAATGTTACTTGTCTCGCTCACCGTTGTCTGCCTCTCAGGTGAAAGGCTCACTACTGCCCCTAGAGGCCTGTGGCACTTCTGTTTCTTTTTGACATTTTGAGAATTTACTTGTAATTTTTTTTTTGAAGCTACAATTTACCAGTGTTCCCTAAACGCCTCGCCAGCGTTGGTTAGCTTCTAGTCTCCACTCAGTTACTGCAACAGTTCAGACAGATGTGAGACTAAAAACAAGCTTGAAAAGAATAAAATAAGACTTTCTAATGCCAAATTCACCCGAAACAAAAGAATTTTGTCTACCTGGTTGGGCCACTCAGAGACACAGACAGACAAAGACCTGCTAAATGTCAGGAGCACCAGTAAATGGCAGTGAAATGCCAAACTCAAGGCTTTCAAATGGAAGCCCTCCAAACAATGAGTGGCGTCAGTGTTTTTATACAGTCTGGTTCTGAAAGACTGAAGATTTACATGTAACAACCAACATGTGTGCAAAAAGCACAAGGCTGTAGCAAAACGCCTACACTCCCATCATTCACAGTCTGAGGGCAAACTCCAACTGCAGGCAAAGGAGGAAAAACGACGACGGTAATATGTAACATAGCACTCGAGACGGAGCCGATGAGTGGAAAACACACCTCTCTTCTCTGCTCATGGCAACAATTAAACACACAAAAATGCACAGCAGCAGCAGCAGCAGCAGAGTCGCTCATTGATCAGATTGAGAGAACTCTGGGTTTTTTTGTTACTAGGAGCCAAAAAGCAATGTTGGCCCATTCAGCTAAAATACCTCCCACTCCTTCCACCCACATCATCTGGGTTTATTCTGTCTGGAACCAAAGCTATCTGTAAACAAAATCAGTGTGGCAGTCGAGCAGAGGATCAGTTCGTGGCGACCGGGGAAGGACGAAGGCGGCAGGAGGACGTATCCGAAGGAAGCTCTGCCTCCTTGAGGGAAGGAAAACTGGGATGACGGCAGAAATGCAGTTCTGGACCTATGGGCTGTGTCTATGTCTGCATCATGGCTCCACATGTACACAAATCTCCTCCATAAATGTCAACCAAATCAAAATATGTCACCTCTCACTAACTGCTTTAGTTCTAAGCTGAACAGTAGAGCATTACATCTGATGAACAATAAAAAAACAAGTCATAGAAAAGAAATGCAACACAACACAAGACAAAACACAAGTCAAATCAAACCAACCCCACGAAAAGAACAAAAAAAAAAAAATGAGAACACAACAACAGAACCAGCTCTATGCTATGTCTATGTCTGCATCATGGTTCCACATGAAAAATAACTGCTTGAGGAATTAACAAAATCTCATCCCTAATTGTCAAATGAATCATAATATATACTCTCTCAATAGCTGCTTTATTTCTAAGTTGAACAGTAGAGCATCAAGTCTTATGAACAAAAAAAAATAAAATACTCTAATAGCAACTCAATGCAACAAAAGTGAACACACCTGTGATTTCTTATCAGCCCAACATGGTTAAAAAATGAGCTGTGAACATCAGAACCTTCTCAGTTTTGGAGCTATGAATTGTGTCTATGTCTGCATCATGGCTCCACATGGAAAATAGTTGCAAGAGAAATGCAGAGACGTCACAAAGATGGAAATAAATGCAGGAAGATCAGAAGATTTTCCAAACTAAAGCTGACTTTTAATCAAAAATGTCAATCAATCAATCAATCGTCATGCCATTCAGCGTATGCGATCATTTCTCTCCACCTAATCCCATCTTTTGCTTTCTGAATTGTGGCTGTTGCCCATTTCATGTGTAGCCATGATCAAAAATATATAAAACATAAATATACAAAGACATTTCTTTGTCTTTTCTAGTTTTGACACGAGATGTTTGTTTGTAAATCAGCTTTAACTCTCAGTTATCAGCCTCCTTCATTTATTAGATTCAAGACTTCTTTGTTTGTCAATTCTTTGTTCACCTGCATACAGATATTGATCCCCACAGCCGGCATCAGTGTCACAGAGAGGAGCAGGTTTAAAAAGTTTTTAAAAAAATGAAAAGTAATAGAAGAGAAAACAAATAACTAGTAATCTGTGTCAGCGCTGGAAAAAACAGGTTGGTCAACCCCTAATCAAAATAGAGGATTCTTTCATTCTATTAGCTAAGCAATAATCGACTAATCATTTCAGTTGTACACACAGTCTAAGGGCAGCTGTGGCTCAGGTGGTAGAGCGGGTTGTCCACTAGTCACAAGGCTGATGGTTCGATCCCCTCCACAGTCAAAGTGTCCTTGGTCAAGACACTGAAACCCAAAAAGGTTGCTCCCAATGGCGGGCAGCACCTTGCATGGCAGCTCTGTTGCCATTGGTCTGTGAATGTGAAATATATGTCGCTTTGGATAAAAGCTAAATGAAATTGTAATCATAAGTCACACTGGCCAGTTCACACATATCAAACCACTCCATAAAGGGAACTTCACCTTCTATTGAGCTAAAGACAACTAAAAACAGGGTTTCGTGCTTTGTTTTAGTTGATACTCTGATGGATGCTATAGAGACGGATGTTGTGATCCCACAGTGTCTCACAGATGAATAATTACTTCACTTTAAATGCTCCAACCGAGCGCTGATGGAAGCGGCTGCGACAGCTCGTGCATGCATGTATGCAGCGCATTGGTACCGATGACTGTCCGACGCTTGGTGCCGTGAGCTTTCCAGAAACATCTCCTCCAAACCTGGGAATTCCTGTGATGTAACGTTTTACTCAGCAGCAGAGTGACTTCCGCTGTGATGAGCATCACTGTACGAGTGTGCCAAGTTCACGGGTTTTCTGTTATTTTGGGGGGGAAAAGAGTGACAGCGGCAAACAGAAACAAACCCGACGAACAGGAGGTCGGTGCCAAAAAGGGTCATTTTCAAAAAGTGAAAGAGCTGCAGGCAGAAAGAGATTGAGAGTAAGTAGGAGGGGGGGAACAGGGAGAGAGAGGAGCTCACTTTCCATCAGCACAGCTGTGATCAATATCGGTGTCTGACAGGGCAGCGCTCCAGCCTTTACCGTAAATCACTTCCTATTATGATGGAGCCTCTAAATCACACACAAACACACAATAACCGACCTGCTGCAGACATACAACCACATGCACACACAGGTACACATACCTTCATTCACAGCACACACCGGCAGCAGATATTTATGTGCATTCTCAGAAACAGGCGATAAACGGGCCGCCGGCGAGCAGGAAAATGTGACGTACGTCCAGCAGCACAATGAGCAGCTTCAATTAAAACACTGCAGTCAGCCCTGGTTTAACATGCAGCGTGTGCTTAGGGAGTTACATCAAAAGAATATGATGTGAATTTCTACTCAAAAGTGTTATTCAGTGCCTGAGAGAATGAGTCCTGCTGAAGTCATTTCATGATCATCGCAAATTACGGCATTAATAAGCAAGAAGAGAAATCCAGCTTCCAGCACAAGACACTAACCTACAGACACAGTGAGACACATACAGGCAGTAGACAACGGAAGTGAGAACGCTCTCAGTAACTGTATTGTGTTAAAGCTTAACAGCAGAGGATTTCACTGCAAGGATCATCAAAAACAAGTATAGACTGTATTGAAAATTCAGGCCCCAGAGTAGAAAATGCAACAAAAGTGAATCCAGCTGTCACTACTGGAACTAAACTGAGTCAATCTGCAATTTCCAATTTGCCAAACTGCATAAACGTGGTTCTAAAATGAGCTGTGAACAGCAGAGATTTCTCCGTTTTGGACCTATGGACTGTGTCTATCTGCATGTCTACATCATGGCTCCACGTGAGAAAGACTCGCCAGAGAAAATGAATCAGAAAGTCTGACTGGGAGATTTTACAAAGATGACAAAGGATCCAGGAAGATCAACTAGTAATCAGTGAACCAGCAGTAATCAGGAGGTCTAGAAGGAGCCATAGTAGCACCGATCAGGGCTGCAGTGGTCGTCCTCCTAAAATGACTCCACAGACAGTCAACTACTTTCACAATCAAGCTGCGAAAAACAGACAAAGGCAGCTGCTTCAGACTTGGTACAGGAGTTATCAATGGAGACCAGAGTTAGTGTGAAGCTCAGACAGTGTGAAGGACGCTTCAGAACATCAACCTCTATGGACGGTATCCAGTAAAAACATCCTTACTTGCACAAAACAGCATGATGAAACAAAATAACCTGAAAACCAGCCAGATGAATGATGGAGAACATTCTTTGGTCAGATGAAGATAAATGTGTTGGGCTCAGATGGAGTCCAGATGTTTGGTGTGAACCTGACCAGGACCACCACAGTGGATGCATCTTCCTGACAGTGAAGCACGGGGGTGGCAGTATCATGATATGGGGCTTAAAGGTGTTGATGACATTTATAGATGAATGTCTGAGGATAAACCAGAATACTGGCTGATAAGATGACTCCCAGTCTGCAGAAGCTGGAAGAAGAGGAATGTTCCAGCAGGAGAACCATCCAGAGAACAAAATCACACAAGAGTTTCTACAGAAGAACAAAGAGAAAACTACGACCTGGACAAGTATTTGGTCTGACTTGAATCCAATAAAACACCTTTGGGACATCTGAAGGAGAAAGGTGGAGGAACACAACCCCTCCATGCTGAGGAGGGTTGAATCTGTTCTCCAAAATAAAAGTGGACTTATGAAGTATTGGAAAAAACAAAAGATTCAAACATCAGTGATGAAAGATGTCCTGACTTTGGTTGCATTGACTTCCTTCTGTGAGGCCTGTATTTTTAATATAGTTCATCTGAAATGTTATTTTATTCACATTTCATCAGTGAAAATACCTTCTGTTCAACTTAGAAGTAACGAGACACAATTTTTAACCGTTTCACATCTTCATGATATTGCAAAGCCGCGTAAACATTTCTGCTGACACACATTAAACATGTAATACTCACTGGTTCAGCTCCACGTCCAAAATGAATTTTCTACCAAAAGCATCAACTTGAAAGCTCACTTGGGCCACGTGGTTGACCTAAAAAAAAAAAAAAGCAGAGAGGAGAAGTTATTTATCATTACTAAGGCAGCCATTAACATATTCATGGTTCAATTCATTATCATACGCATAAATCAATCCTCATATACACTGACGGACCACCGCATCAATCAGCTGACAGAATTAGACTGTTTTCATTAAGACATCAAGGTCTTTGTCTGAATTTGAATTTCTGCAAAGGATCTGGCAGCAACGCTTGAGCCATGAATCAGATATTCCGTTTGACACAAATACTTAAGTGAACATAGATGCGGACTTCATATTTTACAGAAACTGTCAAGTAAAAAAAATTGACAAAAAACATAAATTTAAGTTTACAATGCTAAAGAAATCGTGAACGTCTGTCAGCAAGGTTTCCAGAAAACAAATGACAACAAATATCTGTAACATAATGATTTTTTAGGTAACTTTAATATAGAAAGAAACATTATTATGGACATTATTTAAAGTTTTAGCCAGTTTTCTAATGGCTAACATGTAAATTAATACTTGTTTTTCTGCAATTTTACTAAATATTATCTGTAATTTAACACAACAGGGAGTATCTGTAATAATAACAATAAGAAGAAAAATAAAAAACAAACAGACAAACAAAAAAACCTGTCAGTCTGGCAGCATTAGTGCCAAACAAAAAAAAAAATCAAAATTTAAAAAATTAAAATAAAAGTTTAAAAAACAATGGAATATTGTTTTAATCAAAGACGATATAATAAAAAACAAATATCAATGAAATTCTATTGTTTATATATTAAATATATATTTTTAGCCGTTTTAGATATATTTTTTTACAATCTGTAAACTCATACTTTTTTCAGTAATTTTACTGGATATTATCTGTAATTTACCAACGCAGGGAAAATCTGCAAAATAACAGTTAAAACTTGATTTATCATTTTTCAGACCTTAACGTGAATGTTTTCACTTTTAAATAACGGTAAATAAAAGCACAAATAGTGTAATTAGAGGAAAGAATGAATAACCATTTGCTGAAATACAGTTTTTTTACAATGTTGGACTCTTTTTTTTGTTTGTTTTGTTTTTGTGAATTACAGTTAAAAAAAAATGTTCCTTTTAACTGTATGTTTACCAGGTTCACTGCCAGTGAGTCTCAGATGTTCCTGAACCTGCACTGAATCCCTTCATCTTCCGGGTTGCCATGTTTTTTTGTCTTGGAGACAGGACACGTGTGCACGCAAAGACAGAAATAAAAACAGGTTCTGTGTGCCATTGATTAGGATGGAGGAGGGTCTGATTCAATCCAAGCGCTGGCCACATATGGTGCAGGCTTCATTACACCCTTTGGCTCAATGAGAACTCCGATAATAATTCCTGGACGTCCAGGAGAGTCTCAAACATGACTCACCCTCCCCCTTCATTACGGGCCGGACACTGCTTGACAACCAGGGGAGGAGGAGGAGGGGAGTTTTTGTGTTTCCGATTCAGGACGTTGCCCTCCGTCACCCGAGGACGACCTCGGCCCCCCACGTCCCCAAAGACCACAGACTCTATTGTTTGTAGGAGCGTGTCTGTGCGTGGTCAATGCATACATGAGCAGCTAAGAGGGTGTGTGTGTGTGTGTGTGTCTGTGTGTGTGTGTGATGAAATCCAAGCCGGCAGATTGGATCCACGGTGGGAGGAGGTACCAGTAATTGTGCTTAATGAAAGCACATCCCAGCTTGACGGAGGTGGACCAACATTAGAGCAGCACCACTGACTCTTCTAACATTGATTTCTGACTTATAGCTTTCCACTCACGACTGTCGAAGTATGACTGTAAGTGCTGTCGATGCGCTGCACGAGGGTCAAACAGTACTCACACTGCATCCAGGGCGATGGGAATAAAGGCAAATTAACTGAAACACTTCAGGCTCCAACGTTTTGGTTTTTTTTTTTGCTGCGTAATACAACAAGAAAAGTCCCATGGTTCTCATTTCCCATGAATCCTCTACAAGAAAAGTCTGCCGAATAAAACACAAGTTAAGGCTTCTTGGATAATTTTTTTAAAACTTTATTTAAAAGACAGACCTGCAGGTTCCATGTGTGCAAAACAACATGAGCAAGAAACACTAAAAAAGGAAGATTTGCTCACGAGAAAGAAACGTTTGTTGTTTGTAAGGCTGCATGACATTGGAAATAAACGATTACTTTTATCTGTAATTTAACTTTAACTGTAAAATAACTGTTAAACACTTGATTTACCATTTTCAATCCTTAATATATATATTATCTCCTTTCAAGTAACGGTAAATATTTGTAAAATAATGACATTTTTTGTTGATTTAATTACAGTAAAAATAGTTTAACTTTATGGTTAAACCAAGCCAATGAACAAATTCTAGTTGTGGCCTGTTTTATCACAGTTAGCAGATAAATTAATACTTTTCTATAGACATTTGACAGAATACAGGATTTTTTTTTTTACCAAATAATAAATGAGAAAAGTTGAAGAATGACTTTTTACTTGGAGTATGCAGCCCTTCTCATGTGATGCAACACTGGTAAAGGAATCCAAGAACTTCCTTCGGGATTATTAAAGTTTTATCTTATTTTAACTTACCTTAAAATAGCATTTTTGCTTTAGATAGTATTATTTGATAGACTACGTGCTGATTAACACGGACAAAAAATAAACAGTTGCCTCGTGTGGTGGCAACATCCTCTTTTCTATTTTCCTATAACTGACTAGGGGCTGTACAATTATGGCCAAAATGACAATTACAATCATTTTGATCGATACTGAGATCACATTAGCCGATTTACTACAATTGCATTTAAACAAAGAGAGCGCTGCTTCACTTCCATGTTGTGCAACATTCCTGCTAATGTAAAAATCTGCATCAAGATTAAACTTAAACTAATATTCACCTGAAGTCAGAGCATCCCAAAACACCTCACTTGCTAAACATCTGCTTATTGACAGACAATACGATTTACCGATGTTCCCTAAACGCCTCACATGCAGCCTTCAGTAGATAGTCAGCTGTGCTCAGAGCAGCCTCTAGTCTCCACTCGGTTACTGCAGCACAGCAGCCATGAGACCAAATACAACTTTGAAAAGGTGTTTTAATGTCAGTGCAAAGTCTAAAGGTAAGCTATCTTTGATGTCTTCACTGGTGTTACACCAAATGAAAAAGGCTCCAAACTGCATTTTTTCAACTTTATTTTTTCAAATAATAGCATCACTGCAGATGCACCAACCTACAAAATCACCCAAATCGTACCACAGTGATTCATTCTTCTCATCTGATGAGACCTCCTGTATTTTTTCCACATATATATATTTCAGAAAAACACACCATCATCTGTTTTTCCCTCTATCATGCAGCTCTGCTCTGCACAGACGCAGGAAAACATCCGAACCAACGCGGCACACGGTCTGCTTCCACTCGCAGCGTTTGTTTTTCCACCAAAACAACACGAGCACTTTGCTGAACTCCCCACTGCTCATTCAGCGCTGTTTGTGTCTGAGACTGAAAATAGGCGATGCAACAGAAGCCTATAAATAACCTCCCGCGTGTCACACATTCTCAGAACTGTTTGACAGATTTGTTTTTAGGGCTGTTGATCTAAAAACAGCCAATAACTGATCAAACTTCAGCGCCGGTGACATCACAACGCTC